>NC_072497.1:12929858-12930955 GCF_027574615.1 Eptesicus fuscus | reverse complement strand
CCTAAACCCTAACCCTAACCCTAACCCTAACCCTAACCCTAACCCTAACCCTAACCCTAACCCTAACCCTAACCCTAACCCTAACCCTAACCCTAACCCTAACCCTAACCCTAACCCTAACCCTAACCCTAACCCTAACCCTAACCCTAACCCTAACCCTAACCCTAACCCTAACCCTAACCCTAACCCTAACCCTAACCCTAACCCTAACCCTAACCCTAACCCTAACCCTAACCCTAACCCTAACCCTAACCCTAACCCTAACCCTAACCCTAACCCTAACCCTAACCCTAACCCTAACCCTAACCCTAACCCTAACCCTAACCCTAACCCTAACCCTAACCCTAACCCTAACCCTAACCCTAACCCTAACCCTAACCCTAACCCTAACCCTAACCCTAACCCTAACCCTAACCCTAACCCTAACCCTAACCCTAACCCTAACCCTAACCCTAACCCTAACCCTAACCCTAACCCTAACCCTAACCCTAACCCTAACCCTAACCCTAACCCTAACCCTAACCCTAACCCTAACCCTAACCCTAACCCTAACCCTAACCCTAACCCTAACCCTAACCCTAACCCTAACCCTAACCCTAACCCTAACCCTAACCCTAACCCTAACCCTAACCCTAACCCTAACCCTAACCCTAACCCTAACCCTAACCCTAACCCTAACCCTAACCCTAACCCTAACCCTAACCCTAACCCTAACCCTAACCCTAACCCTAACCCTAACCCTAACCCTAACCCTAACCCTAACCCTAACCCTAACCCTAACCCTAACCCTAACCCTAACCCTAACCCTAACCCTAACCCTAACCCTAACCCTAACCCTAACCCTAACCCTAACCCTAACCCTAACCCTAACCCTAACCCTAACCCTAACCCTAACCCTAACCCTAACCCTAACCCTAACCCTAACCCTAACCCTAAACCCTAAACCCTAAACCCTAACCCTAACCCTAACCCTAACCCTAACCCTAACCCTAACCCTAACCCTAACCCTAACCCTAACCCTAACCCTAACCCTAACCCTAACCCTAACCCTAACCCTAACCCTAACCCTAACCCTAACCCTAACCCTAACCCTAACC
>NC_072497.1:12704858-12924858 GCF_027574615.1 Eptesicus fuscus | reverse complement strand
AATGACTTCATGTGTCAATCAAAAGTTAATAAACGAATACTGAAATAACATCATAAATGATTAGATAAATAGATAAATAATGAGCTAAAGAAAGGAATAAACTATGATAAATAAGTAAATACTCAAAGAAGGAAGTAAATGATGGACTAAGTAATCACAGAAATTGTTACCAAAATAATCAAAGAATGGATTGCATGGTTAAATAAATAATGTAATAAATGATTAAGTAAATATTAGGCTAAATTATTAAATAAATACATTATGCACTAACTCATTAAATTATGAAATAACTGAGTAGTTCAGAAAATGAATAAAGTAATAAGTACATAAATTAGTAAATAAGTAAGTACATAAGTAATTACATAAATAAGTAAATCACTAAGCACATAATGAAGCAAACAAAAAACTCAACAAGAAAAAAAAAATAAATGTATAAACGAATACATAAGAGAGAAAGTAAATGAGAAGTAAACAAAGGAGGGAATAAATGAATTAAAAACTACATACATGAATACATTAAAAGGAAAGAAGTTACCACATAAATATTAGGAAAAGAAGTTAAAAAAATCAATCAACAGCAAAACAAATAATGAAACAATAAGTAATGAGCGAAATAGTAATCATTAGTATATATACAAAAACACCCTTAAGTAAATAATAAGTAAACACATATAATTAACGAATGAGCAGTCAGGCAAGTAGTAAATAAGAAATAAACACTTACTTAAAACATAAGCAATAAGATGTCATTGAAAATATAAATAATAATTAAAGGAATGAATGAAGGAATGAAGGAAGGAAGGAAGGAAGGAAGAATGAAAGAAAGAAAGAAAGAAAGAAAGAAAGAAAGAAAGAAAGAAAGAAAGAGAAAGAAAGAAAGAAAGAAAGAAAGAAAGAAAGAAAGAAAGAAAGAAAGAAAGACAGAAATAAATATTCAAAGAAATGAGACCAACCAATCACAAATATAAATCATGAATAACCAGGAATTAATAAATGATAAGTTGTATCTATCCCATAAAAAAAAAATCAGAAATCCATACAAAATAAAAATCAATGATACATAACAAATAAGTAGCACATCAGTAAAAATAAATATTAAATAACAACAACAAATGACACACATTAAATCCTAATTAAATAGGACAGAAAAAGTAAACAAAAAGTAAACACTAATTAATAAAAAAACAAAAAGTGATAAATTAGTAACTACATTCTAAAAAGGCAATGAATGACAAACACATTATAGATAAATAAATCCATAAATTTCAAATTATTAAGCAAATAAATAAATAATTGAGTACATACACCAGTAAATTAAAACTACATGAAAAGACACATTAATAACTGAATAAGGAAATCATAAGTAATGAGTTAATAATGAATAAGCAAATAACAACCACATCACCAAATAATACATAAACAACAAATAAGTAAGAAAGTGATTACTAACAAGTAAATAATAAGCATAAAGTAAGTGACAACAAACAAATAAAAAAAAATTACATAATTAATATCTAAATAAACAATGAGTAATGAACAAAGGGGGGAAAATTATAAACAAATAAGTAAATAATGAGCAATAAATAATTAAATATGAAATGAGAAAAATAGGGGAAAAGTACTACATAAGTAAATAGTAAACAAATGAAAACTGTAGGGGAACAATAAATATGTAAATACCAAAGTAATGAAATTAACTACAACTATGTGAATATTTAAATAAATAGCTAAACAATCACATGAAATAAATGAATATGCAAGCAAAGAAGCGAATACGCAAATAAGCAAGTAAGCATTTGAGTAAGAGAAATAAATAAGAAACTACATAAATAACTACATAAATAAAAAGTACATACGTAGCAAAGTAAGTAAAGAAATAAGTAACTGCATAAATCACTGAAAAGAATTAATCATTAACTAAGTAAGTTAGTAAGCAAGTAAGTAAATAAATAAAAAATTCAGTAAAGAATCCAATAACCAAATACATAAACAAACACATAAATAACTAAGTAGCTAAGTAAATAACTGACTAAGTAAATGGCTAACCACAAAAAGAAATAGATAGATAGATAGATAGATAGATAGATAGATAGATAGATAGATAAAAAAGCAATCAACAAAGAGCAAACATAGCTAGGCAAGTAAGTAATTAAATTGTTAACTAAGCAAACAAATAAAGTAACTAATTAAGCAATAGGTAAGCAAACAACAGGAACATGGGAAACCACTCACATAATGAGTAATTGGGAAAAACTAAGGTAATTAACTAATAACAAATCAAGTAAGTAAAGTACTTCATAAATAAGGAAATAAATGAAAACGTAAGTAAACAAACAATTACTGGAAATAAGTACATGAGGAAAAAATTAATCAAGGAAATGAGTACATAAAAAGCTAATACGTATTCAAGCAAGTAAACAGGAAACATAAAAAGGTAATAAGTATGTAAATGAATAAGCAACTATAAAAACCCAATCAGCATACAGTGAAATATAAAAAAAAGAAAATTCATAAACCAAAAAAGTAAATAAGTAACTAAGGACAGAAAAGAGGAAGTGAGCAAACGACAAAATAAATAAATGAGTAATTAAATGCCGCTAACATTAGGAGATTAAGCAAAAAAATAAAATGAAAATGTCGAAGAAGTGAATGAATAAGTAAATAAAAAGTAATTTATGAAAGAACCTTCAAAAGAAAATAAGACAGTAAATCATTGCAGAAGGAAGGAAGGAAGGAAGGAAGGAAGGAAGGAAGGAAGGAAGGAAGGAAGGAAGGAAGGAAGGAAGGAAGGAAGGAAGGGAAAAGTAATAAGTAAAGGAAGTCATTAAGCACATAAAGGAGAAGGAACATACGAGAAATACCTAATAAATAAATAAGCAATTGGAAACCCTAATGAGTGGGCATGAAAGTAAGGAAACAAAAACACAACAAAAGCACAGAAAAAAGCAAGTACATAGGGAACAGCAGAAGCCAAAAAGTAAATGTAAAAGAAGTACACAAACACATAAGAAAAGAGAACAATAAAGGAACAGATAGGCAGCAGAACAATGAACTCAACGGGAAACCTGACGAAAACCCCGCCAAAGCAGAAGCTGACATAGCAGACCTCAAAGCGCAGCCACAAACAGCAAAGCAAATGAAAATGGCAAATGCTGAAAGCACTTCCAAGAAAAAGTGGGGAAATATCAAAGCCATTAGAGATCGTACATGTTTATGCAGGGCGCAAAAACATGGAAGCGAAATCACTTAGTTTCACTAGGGAATGCCAGCCAAACCTAAACACAACAGAAACAACGGCATACGGAGTTCAAAGTGAGAGAATTGGACAACTGTACATGAAGCAGGCACAAGAAAATGAGGAAAACAGCACACAGAACAAGGGGGGAAAAAGGCCACACTGCAAAGAAAAGTCAGTGCAGCACATCTATGAGCTCCTGTGTAGGTGACGATGCACAGGACAGTTGAGGTCTGCATGAAAACTCAAAACAATAGGACACGTAAGTAGGGAAGCAGCAGGCTCCTCTCTGCAGGCCTAAGGACAGAAGCACATGCTATGATGCTAAAGCTGCACAGAAAGCACACAAAAAGTGCGGAGCGTTGTGCAAAAACCAGCGTAACAGCAACACAGAAAATCACAGAAGCCTGGCACTCTATACTTCCACCTCCACACGGAAAAGAAAAGGTTTGCAAGCATGACTGAACTGTGTAAAATGAAACCATGCATGGTTTTCCCCTTTTCAAGGTCACGGACCTCAGAAGATGCAGAGGTGACACACTAGGCCAGACACACAACGAGGTAGCTGCAAAGGCACAGCATGCTTACCTACCAGAACTACCGTGGCAGGGCGCCATGGTAGTGACGCTGAAAGAAAATGCCCTTCCTCACAGAACATCCATGAAAGCGGCACAGAGAAAGCAACAGGAGCGTCTAGGAGGGGGCTGTGGCTCCCATGACAGAAGTGCCAGCAACAGCGTGGAACATAGCATGAGCATGAGCATCCGCAGCTGGTTTCCCCACCAATGTGTCGCCTCTCGCCTCACACCCCACTGGCAACGCCTCGCGCCATGCGCCTCACGCATCGCGGCTCACGCTGCACGCCTCACGCCTCGCGCATGTGCTGCACGCCCCAGTCTGCGCGCCTCGCGCCTCACGCCTCGCGCCTCACGTCTCGCGCATGCGCTCCACGCTCGCCACACACCTCACCCAACAATGTACAGTCACGACCACCACGGGGCTGACCTCAACCTCAGCCTCAGCCTCAGCCTCAGCCTCAGCCTCAGCCTCAGCCTCAGCCTCAGCCTCAGCCTCAGCCTCAGCCTCAGGCTAGCACCCACTGCCCTCTCCCTGAGGAGACGGCCTCACACCAGAGGCCACAGCCACGCTGCTCACAGGTCACCACTCGCCTCAGGCCCGCCATTGCCTGCCTCCTCCCTGAACCCCGGGAGGCTGTACTTAGGCCACGCCCTCTGCGCAGCTCCGCACCTTTGTTCCCTCACGCTCAACAGGGCTATCACCGCAGTCCGTGCCGTGGCAAGAACGCATAACACACAACTTTTAGGTTTGGAACACACAGGGAAACCGCGCCCATCAATGCCAGGGCACCTCCAGCATGGAATCTAGCCCAGGAAATCCTACCAAGCTGTCCAACAGCCTCCATCATGGAAAAGCTGTGAGTCTTAGACTTTGTGTCAGATGTGCACGCTCACAGATGATTTTTATAACTGACGTCTGTTAACACAGAAAGGATTGAAACCTGTAAAGAATTTTAGTGAGTGTATTTGAGCAAAACTGTCGACATATGCCAGGAAGCACAACCTCAATGAATTGAAATACCGCTCCAAGAAATGGCGGGCTACATCTGCATTCATACATTGCCATCAAAGGAGGGACAAAGGTGGGTTACATGAAATTCATTGGTGACGGTTGAAGGAGGTGGGATAAAGCCAAACAGTGGGAAAACCCTGGGATTGAATAACAATTAAAATGATGGACACATACCTAGGTGGGTACAGGAACAATTGACATGATAGATAATGAAGGAATTGGAAGTATCTATCCTGGCGCCCACCACATTTGGTGGTGCCCCAGGGGCTCCAGCAAAAGAAGGAAGTTGCAAGTTACCTAGACATCTCACAGACATGTTATCTTAGAGGCAAAAAGGCAAATGGGCTTACTAAAGAAGATCTAAGTAGTTATTTGTCAGGGAAGATAACGGACTAGGACATGACTACCCACTATAACCTGTTTGTAGTTAAACACTTAATTTTAAAACCATCCTTTGTGGTTATTTCAGGTCTGAGTTTGCAAGACTGCCAGGCAGGCCTCCCCTGAGCTTGTCAGGTTAGCATGTGGCTCCTTTCGTTCACAATAGGCACTGGAAACCACAACCAAAAACATGACTCCAGCCATCTCCTCAGCCCTTGCCTACCCCAGGACAACCTCACCACGCAAATCCAAATCCGTTAGCACACACCAGGCATCGACAGTGACCATCCGAGCACCTACTGTGAAGGCCTCCTGGGAAGTAACTGCAGTCACACCTACCAGGAAAACACACCCTCAGGCTCACTTCTGCACACGGGCCTCTCATACAAACCTTAAATGGGAAACAGAAGGGAAGTGTAGTGGGGCACAACACCCATCGATAATTGGTGTACACTGGCACAGGAGCAGAACACAACACACACAGTGAAGCACAACAGAACTGAATTCCGCAACATGAAAGAAAATTCACTCAGGGCATCCGGACCCCAGAACTTACTCAGCCCATAAGAAGGACTCCGGACTGCACAGAGGTCAACACAAGACCCATCAGGCACACACACCAAGCAGTGGAAGCAGATTCGGGGCCCCAGAAAAAGAACCAAACACAGCACACACAGCCGACAAGTAACCAACCGCTAAAGAGACACCTGCAGCCACAGCGTGGACCATAAGCACCAAACAGCTGGGGAAATACAAGGACACAGGAAAGTTGACATAAGGACCTAAACCCACAGGTGCACATGGACAACATGCAAGAAAAAACACAGGAAACAAGGCACACGCAATCATGCCCCGCAAAACAGACCAAGCCACACCTTTGCACAAGTCACACGGACACCACAGACACCACAATCGAAACTGAAATCTGCATACATGGAGTCAGGTACCTAGTCAGGCACTTCACAACAGAGGTGAGGTATGGCAGCAACCATACTTAGGCAAAAAGTGATGCTTGAATGTTACCCCTGCTAATCTGGCTTCTGGAGACAGTTGCTTGCTTGCACAATAGGGAGATGATCTCAGCTTCCAGTCTGAGACCTGGAGACTCACAGAGGCAATTTTCCTCTGCCTGAAGACCAAGACTAAACGAGATTAATTAACAGTGACTCAGTACCTCCAGAAGCACAAACCCTAGATAACCCTTAGAAATTACGCACTCGGCTTCCGTCTACTTCTGTAATCAGCTGCGTTCCCAACGTAGGTAGGGCCACATGCCAATAATGTCCAGCAGGGGCTGAGAACCCCCCATGCAGTCTGTTAACAAACTTTAGAGTTTGGAATATAGAAGAAAGGAAATTTTTTGTGATTTGTACCTTCGAAAGGACTGCCTGCACCTGGGACGGTGCGGGCGTGAGGGTAGCCACCTACGTGTGGTGCCCTCGCGGCCATCCTGGACAGTGCAATAAAGCCTTGCCTGCTCTTTGGCAATCAATTAGCAGCCTCCGGTAGCCTTATTTTTCATTCCAGGGTTACTATCAAATAGCACACACAGGAAGTCCACAACATGCCCTGACACAGTGTGACTGCCACCAACACCCAATGTACCCAAACCCCTAACACCTCAAATTCGAACCGCGTCACCTGACAATCCTGTACAGACGACACTGACAGTAAACAGAAAACATAAAGGAGCAGCAACATCAAAGAGTGGACAGGACACAAATGAGCAGGATGTGCCCGGAGCAAAATAGACACGTTGGCAGCATGATGGGACGAAAAATGTTCATGACACGAACTCTCATTAACCACACAAAACAAAACAGAACCGGCTCACACCTGCCAGTTTGAAAAAGCAGTGTTTCTGCCTCGTTGCAGAATTCCGAGTTCCAAATCAGAATATTGGTATGTGAAAGGCAGTGCACGCCAACGTGAGTACAGGAAACAACGCCTAAGCACAGGCACCCCTCCTGGGTGAAAAGGTGTGCCATCCCAACTGTAGCCGCAAGATGGCAGCAAAGGATCAAAGATCACACGAAGACGCTGGAAAAACAGGAGCAAGAATCGCAGCAGCAGCCACAAGGTGGCAGCATAACATAACAGATGACATGGACAGGACCAAAGCGAAAAGAGACGGGAACATCTGTAAAAGAAATGGCCTATGAAGGGAACGCACAAAATTTAAAAAGAAAAGTGGTCATGCAAGCCTAACTAAGTGAGGACCCCTGATGGGGCAAACGGCAGCGCTGCCCGAGCACAGAAATAGCACGCTCCACTGCACTCCAAGGGAAAAAATGAAACCGAAAATAAAAATTAAAAAAACACAGCCAAAAGAAATTTCAAGAACACATGTCTTGGCAGCGCTCACAACCGCAACAAGGAGTCTGAAGGAGGCAACTGTTCCATGTTTGTATCTCATCGACTTGACAAAGTATGTAACCCTCTCCCTGTCCTCTGTCAAAAACACATCACATCAATCTTGTCTTAAAATAAGGAAAAATTACGCGCACCCAAAACAGCGCAAAATGTGGCTAAGGCAGTCAACGCCAGACACACATTTCTACTCAAACCCAACCCGCAGTTGGCCACGGCACTCCCCATGTTCCGTACCCGTCTCACCTCAGGACTCAGGAAGGCCAGCGCGATGCCTACACCCTGCGCGTGAATGCACGAAAGGCGATTCCCCAGGAAGCTTCCATGTCCTCAAGCGCCGCACGAAGTAATCATACCGGAAACAGGGCGACAACAGGCAATCAGCACACGGGCCTTCCTGGAGAGTTTGGAATCCGAACCGCAAAGGCAATCTTAACTGAGCACTACTGGTTTCCCAGCAGGGTTCAGGCAGCTCAAAGCTATCCGCGCAACTCCTGCCTTCCCTCCTTGAAATACCCTGGGGGAGGAATGCTTGCAATCTGCATCTACACAAAGAGCTGAGCCCAGCAATTGTCTTCTGCCAGCAGAGAGCTTACATTTCCAAGATGTGCAGGCAAGAAGTGACTTCCCTCTCTCCGAGCCCCTGAGGCTAGAGCTCTTTGTCATGACCATCAAGCTAATAGCCGACGATCAGGGAGCTCCAGCACGCGCCGCCCCTCCCTGCAAGAGAAGCGAATGCCCATCACCCACCCCGCTGCGGACCCCATCGCCGCGCTTTCCGAGCGGAGCCCTGCACCACACCCACAATGCGGCACCCAATAAATTCCGTGGAGAACAGTGACGCAGGCTCATTTTGAGGAGAAGATATAAATGACGTGCGCGAAATTCCCTTCCTCTCCCAGTGCCACAAATCCTGCAGCCACGTTGCGTAAAGATGTGTACAGAACCATTGCGAAGCACTCACTCAGGGATGTACCACAGGAAGAGCAGCAAACACCTGCAGTCCGCCAGACTCTTCAGAGCAGAGGGAGGATTCCACAGCAGCTCACCCGGGAACATCGTGCGGAGCGGGACTCGGTGCTCGGATCCAGCCAGGGGCCCGTTGCGCCCCGCCGTCTGCCCGTCGGCCGCCTGCGATGCACCTGGGTGAGTTGTTGTGGGAGGCACGACATTCCCTTCTTTCGGTCGAATGTCGGCATTCCCTGTAGCCAGGCCCAATGATAGATGATGAGTCGGGGCACCAGGAAGGGGAAGAGGCAGGGGAAAGCATAGCAAGGCCAATGTGGAGGAGACATGGGTGGCTGTGATTGAATGAGAGCATGGAAATGGGAATGAGGCTGTGATGGTGGGAGCAGGGAAAGCAGAGAGAGCCCCAAAAATGAGGGCTGAACAAGTTCAGCTCCGAAGAAGGGAGGACCACATCTTCCTTCCTGGGCGACTCGCGCGTGCCCTGGGGGAAGAAGGAACCTCTGTGAGGGAGGAAGTGAAGGGGCAGGCCTAAAGCAGGACGCACATGGTCCTGTCCTGGGATTAACCCCCTGGTGAGGCATTGGTGACCATGAGGAGCGCAAATAAGGCCCATGAGGCCAGCTCCAGCAGACAGGGTGGCGGCTTCAGACAGCTGGCCGAGAACACAAGGCACGTACCAGGGCTGAATGGCGGGGCAAAAGCCTCCCGTAGCTCAACCCTGAAGCAGCACACTATTGATAGCAAGGCATCGCAACCCTTGGAAGTATGGAATGAATGCAGTGAACCCCTGGAAACAGCAATAGCTATGAGGTTAGCAATAATACCACAGAGGAAATATGTAAGACCTTTCATATTACCCCGTAAATGATACCCGGTGACCAATCACCAAGGTAAATACCATTGAAAGTGCAGCAGTGAAAAGGCAGGACACACATGAATTCAAAGTGCTATGTGAAAGGCAGGGAGTCTTTCAGGAACACAAAAGCGTTCCTTGGTCAAGCGGAAAATTTGGAGCCTCCAGTCTGTTGGGAAGCTGTCCTGAGGAACACTGAAAAGATCCACGGGAGTGTCTGACACCCACCGACGAAAGACTTCGGAAACGAGTAAGTAAAAAACAAACACGGGGACACAGCTTGTGCTCGCCATCTGCACTCCCTAGTACCACAAATTCCTTGTGCTTTCTCCAACTCACTTCACCCATCCCCCGAATGTAACGCGCCCTCAATGTCTGGGCTAATGATGTAACAGAAAATGGGGACAATTCTGCCTTTTTGTTTTCGCAGGCTGATACCACCGGGAACACCAAGAAAGACATGTCCACGGCGCACATAGAAAGGCTTCCCTGGGAATACTCTCCGCAGAGGCAGCAGAAGGTGAAAACCCCCTGAAGCAAACAGGAGCTGCAGCGCTAAGAGGTGAGTGCCTCTGCAGGAGCACAAAAGAACATGTGCCCAGCTCTGAATGTGGGTGGGGGAGGGTAGCCAGCTGTAAGGTGAGAGCTGAAGCATCCCCTCAGGGCATGAGACAGACAAAGACCTCTGCTCCGTGCTGGGGGAAGGGTGGGTGGGGCGGAAACTATCCAGGTGTATTGCTAGTGTCGCTAGGTGAACAAAGGAGACAGGTGGACCAAGATGGTCTCGACCCACCAGAGTCGAGAACTGGGAACACAGAAAACAAAGACGGGAAAAGGAAAGCAGACTGTGGGTGAAATGGAGGGGAGCCCAACACAGAAAACCTGACTGGCTTTGGCATAAAGCACTGACATTCATGAAAGGCTCACCCACTAAACAGGGAAAAGAAAGACAGCAGAAGATGCTGGTGGTGGTGGTGACAGATGACTGGAGGACGGGCTGTAGAGGCACACCTTGCTCGAACACCACACCCATCATGGGCAACCAACCAGACTGTTCAACGGGATGCACACAAACAGCGCCACGCATGACCATCCAACTGAAGACACGGAATCCAAGGAGCTCATGCGGAATGCCCGCTCAACAGCTCAGGAAACAACATGGACTAAAAAGGACCCATTCACCCTGAGTGGACTCTGCACAATCCCTAGCCCTGGGTAACCCTCCCTCCGATGCCCTCCTCACACCACCTTGCGTCACAAGTGCTTTTCTGTCCCTCTGACCCCGGCCCCAGCACCCTCGTGTGGTGAGTGTCAATGATTTCTTTGTGTATGAGCGACTCCGACGATCATGGGGAGGGGAACATGGCACATGACAGGGTGGACACTGGGAGGAAACCGGGCCCTACTGCAGCCAAAAAAGTGAGGGAATGCAGTGCGTGTTTTGGGGGTAGGCAGGGGCACACACGGTGAGTGTAAAAACGTAGCACACAAAAGCAATGGGTCTTGGGCACCACACATCAAACCAGTGGTTGGCAAAAGGGTTGATACAAGGTTTATAACACAGGAAACAAGACAGTGTCCAGGCCATGCAAAATGGGAAAGGTTTCAATCTTGAGCTCCTGGGCAAAACTCACTAGTCCGAGAGTGGGCCAGGGTAGCTCGCACCAAAAAGGGGACCTAGGCAATTCCTTTCTACAGCTGTTTAGTGAGGGGAGGGTGGAGGGCATGAGAGGTGTGGAATTCCTGCCTCAGGAAGAGGTCTGGGAAGGCTGGCAAGGGTGTGGGAAGGCGCCAGTTATCTTTCACCACCAGTTGTCTTTATCACCATCTACCTGGCTGATGCTTACTTAGCTGTAGTCTCCCCCCTGCCTAGACCTAACAGTGGGATCATAACAAAAAGGTGGCAGCTCTCTGCTGGCCAAAAGGAACACTCATGAATGGCACACAGCAACAGGCACCCTAGGGGGAGTGGGACACCAACCCTATCCTCAATGAGAACATGTCAGTGGGTTTATGGCAGGGCAGGAAGAATCCTTGGGAGTTTATAATGGGAAGCACTGCAGACACAAAGGCAAACAGCTGGAGAGCTCAGGGATGATGTGAGGAAAATGAGAGACACTCATGTTGAGGGCAAATTAACAAAGAACCCAGGAATACTGCATGCATGATGAAGAAAAGGTGCCCGCTTTCTCCCCACCCACACTCTGTAGGCAGTTGTGAGGTAAAGATTGAGGACACAGACAGCACTTCGGTAAATAACCTTGCAGACATGCATTCCCAACTTTATTTGAATTCACAGACCTGACACAAGCCATAAGCGATGGGCACACACAACTCCATAGGGCTTTGAGAAAAGATGCAGTCAGGGGATGAATTGCGGGAACATCAGGAGGGTAGGGGAGAGTGGCAGAAATCATTCCTGCAAAGATGGTTACACATGATCTTGCAAAATAACCCCTCTTCTGCAAACCCAGCAAACACTGCACATGAAAAAGAAGGCTACAGCTCCGGCACTTTTCACAGGGAGCAGTGCTCTTAGAACTGGCTCCTTTTCCCAGGGGAGGGCAGCACACATGCAGACGCAATCACACTGTACAGGTTATTAGACACTGGACACAACAAATGACTGAAACACCAGCAGCCTACATACCAATTCAGGCACACAGAAGCAACACAGGCATGTGGGACGGTTCCCACAGCTGGGCCAGTGGGAGGCAGCACTGACACCAAACACAGGTGCGGGGGTTGTGCAACACCACTGCTGGAAAAATGCATCGAGGAGGTCTAGCTTTACTGCCATAACATGCATGCAGCACTCACACAGCCTCTGCACACCTTGGGCAAAAGAGCCGGGTACTTGAAACACAAAGCCTCCATGGGTGGGGGACAATTGAACAAAGGAGTGCCAGTATTTGAGCTGCACAGCGGCAAGAGCAGCCATCAATCATGGCTGGGTAGATGGAAGTGGTTCCCATACTGTGAAAACAGAATGCACTCATCAGCCACAGACTTCATGCATCTGCCAAGGTCTGAGGAACCCATAAGAATAGATATCAGCAGAAGCAGGTTACTATTGCCACAGGAGTGCTGGTAAGACCTCAGGGAGAAGGGGCTGCCTGGGAGCACTCTGGGAAAGGAACAGAAGGAACACGGGTGGGCACACTGAAGGGTGCAGGTTGTAGCCGTGAGCACACACACATCAGGCAGACATACAAACACAACGGGCAGACAAGGAATAGAAACAGAAAGCACACCACAAGAAGATAACCCATAGGGAGCACGCAGCATCGTCGTGGACTCAATACGGCTCAGAAAGGGGTGAAGGGATACATGGTGGTTAAAAGCAGGATGTCCACAGGGTGGGCCCTGAGTGCAAAATTCAAAACACAAACTCCCAAAAAAACTCTAAACAGTAATGGGGAACATAAAAACACAATGACAGTGCTAACAGTTGCAAGACGTGATGAGAACAGGAGAGCCTCAAGGTGTGCATCAAGTGGTCAGGACAAAATATATGTTGCCAATAGGCAGATTTACAGGTGGAAATGACAGGGACACGATCTTCACTACACATCGTGCTGCAGATTCAGGGTGGATTCTGCTGTGCATAATGCAGTAGCAGCAGGTGCCCCTGGTAGAAACTGCAATGGCACAACACTTGAAGGATGAAAAGCAGCCAAAACATAAGGCCTGCAGAACTCAGAACAAGGACACCAGTAATAGCTCAAGACTATGAAAATTAGGGTGGGGGAGGGAATGCACTTTGCTGCACTGAGGAAGCAGACAAGCTGGATGTACTGTCCAAAGCTTCCCTTGAAAGTGCACAGCAAGCAGAAACCCATGAGGATGCACCATCTGCATGTAATGGGCATAGGCAAGCATACCTGCCATTCAAATCAGCAGCATGGAAAGGGGCACACCAGCACAGAAGCTTGGGGCGGGGGAGCGTGGTAAGTACACTAGGAAACAAACAGTAAGGGAATGAGCAACACCTGGAATAGCAGCACAACTGCACCAAGCATACAGTAACACCTGTGGCTGCTGAACCCCCCAAAAAAAATGCCACACAAACCTACACACTCCCATCCATTCCATTCACATATGCAAAGCAACAAGCCATGCATGATGGCAGAACAGGAACAGACCAACACTTGGAAGTGAAGACTCAGGTGGGAGATGAATGAGCAACAAAGGAACACTTGCAGCATGAGAGAAGTATAGCTTACAAGATGACACACCACACATAATGAATCATGACAGAAATGTCCAGGACCATAAACTCATTTGTAGAACAGCATCCTTTCAGTGGAACATGGGGACTGGCATTGGAGCACGGGCAGTCAAAAGTAGTTAACATGAGTAAGCTCTGCCGAAAAAGTGGAGAACAAGGTATTACTGTAGAGGTGTCACACAACTGCATTAGGGACAAGAGTAGGGGGACAACATGTGGGTCACAAACGACACGGGGCACTAGCAAAGGTAGTGCTGTCAGAAAGGTCATTGGGGGAGAGGGGTTTAAAGAATGCTGAGACATCAAACAAAACCTACTTCAGACTGATGCTGCATGTCTTCCTCCACAACATGTGCCAATTCTCATCCCATCATCCAGTGCCTGGCACTCCCACAGTACCGTGTAGTAGGGGGTTGAGGGATACTGGGTGATGGGGACTGAGCAAGTGCTGAAGAGCAACAGGAATGCTTCTAAGCAGAACTCAGAATACCAGGCCAATGTGCAAATTGATTGCAACAGCAATAGGGGGACAAATGGAGAGCATGCTAAAAAGGCCGTATGTAACACACACTACTGCGGCATCTGCACAACACATAAGCCATGAGGATGGAGAAACTCAAACAACGGGATGCTCTACCCTACCCACAGGGGTACTCACACAATCTTTAATGAGCACCCAGAAGGGGGGGACACTGCATATCGCGGTAGGACTTGGGGAAGGTCACACAAGGCAAGGGCAGGTAAAAATATTCATTAAAAGTTCCATGGGCTATAGGCTGGTAGGGGGGGGGGGGGCTTTGATAGCACACATGCCTCAGCCAACCATGTGCAAACAGTGGGCAAGCACAGAATGGAAAAAAACAATTGAAATGCCATGACCCACCTTGAAAGAAGAGTCAGAACTCCCAGATTCTCAGCTCACACAAAATAAATGCCACTGAGCAAGCAGGGGTATGATGCAGTCAATTACATGTAAACAAGGAGTGAGAGAGAAATGCATTTGGGGAGGAGGAGGTTAGGCTGTTGAGAAGGCAAAAAGGGCTAATTCCAATGTAGCCCTGATATTTGCGGCTAGTGATCTCAATCCAGGCTAGTAAGACATTCCTGATAGCCTATAATTAAATCACTGCCTCTCTCCCAGACACTGGTCTTGCAGAACCAGTTACAAAGGCCATTGGAATGTGGACAGTATACTGGCCAGAGGGAAGGCTCCTAACTCTGATGCCAGGCCAGACCACCAGATATGGCCTGGAGACCCCAACACCTGGGGGCCTTCTTGAAAGGCCCGCAAAAAGGACCGGAAGCATGATCCATGCTTGTGGGACAAAGAACACAGGGAGGGAGATATAAAGGAGGGCCCCATGTGCATTCCTTCACTCAGATTTGGAAGGCTGTTCCCTGAGTCCACTGGCATTATTAAACAGTGTCCCTCCAACTTCCTCAAAAGCGTCCTTGGTCTTCTTGGTCTTCTGCAACACTGTGACTCCACAGATCAGGCACACAGACTGCAGCAAATCCATGCACTTGCTTAGCTGCAACACCACAAATCCTGAAAATACTGCAAGTTACATATCTTCAATACAGACCATGAGCACTGCTCCAAACATGGTCTACAGTGTTCACCAGCTCAGTCATGGTAAATAAAGGATGACAGCAAATCAAAAAATTCCCCAGACAGGGCAGATGAAGGTAGCTCAGAAAATGCACACTTCCCCAGAATACACACAAATTCTAAGGAAGATCACATGTCCTGCAAACAACATTTTAGAGAATTGTACTTCAAAATGCACACTGGGCAGGTGACCAGGCAGGCAACTGCAGGTGAGGATAAACACAACACAGATGGTGTGGGCATACAGCTAGTGGGGAGGAAGAGGCTGCTGCAAGCACAGCACTGCAGGTCTCATTGCACTTACTGGGCTGCTTCAGATTTCGGATTGCATACTGCAATAGCAGGAGGTCCCCATGAGAAAAACTGCAGGCCATGGGGAGATATCTTGAGGGAGGAAAACCAGCCCAAATACCCTTCTCTCACAACACGGGGCAAGCAGGGCGTGAGTCAGCAATGTTAGCTAACGACTGAGAAAAATTGGAAGGGGAGGAATGTCTTGGTCCAGCTATGAAGGGACCGGCTACATAGCAACAAGCAGACCCTAAAGATGTACACCATTTGTGTGCTCAGGCAGAAGACAGGCAACAAACTGCTGCCACAGACATTGGCCATGTTACGCTTGGCTCAATTAGGATAAATAAAATAGACCAGGAACAAAAAACACCTGAAGACTAAGGAACTTAGCTGAGCAACACAATACTTGCAGCAGGCATACAAAGTCTTAGATACAAGGTTTAAGCTCATACACTGGGTGCAAAAATAAATTGGTAACATGCACAACCACACAACTTAAGCAAGCAATGCTTTCTGGAATGGCGTCCTTTGATTGGAGGATGGGGACTGGCATCTGAGAAAATAGGTCAGGATCTGAATTCATTACCAGGGAGGGGTGATGACATATAAGCAGAGGGACTACAAAGTGGTTACAAACAAGTCACATGATACAGGTGTCCACCAACAGCATTGCTGCATGGGGGACAGTTGATGATGCAGGCAAGGATGAGGACACTGCAGATGCTTCTGGTTTCCAACTCTTGAGGGAGGGGAGGAAGAGACTGCTGCCAGCACGGGATACGGCTAAAGCAGAGCACATGCAATGCCACATTCCGCTCTCGTTCCAGCCTGCATAGGACAATAGCAGTCAAAAGCTTCCCATGACAGCACAGACCATGGAAGGATACCTGAGGGATGAAAAGAAGACAGAAGATCAATCTTACATGACTCACAAGACGGGCATCAGAGCTGCATAAATGGCAGAATGGTAGTGGTGGAGGGGAGTGCGCTCTTACACACACACACACACACACACACACCTATTAAGGGTACAAAATACACTTCATAGCACAGGCTTTCCACATAGGTAAACAACACTATACAGCACCTTGTGCATCTGGGTGCAAGAGGAGCCAGCCATGCCAGGTGCAGGCAAAGCAGCAGAGTAGTCCAGAGCTTCGGTTGGGGTTTAAGTTTAAGCATTGGTTTGTCGGTAGCAACCTCAGTTGACAAAGTCCTCAGAGGGCAGGTTTCACAAAGTGGCCTGAATATTCCCAAGGTTAGTCATACATCCTGCCCCCCTCTTAGGCTTAGAGACCCCTAAGCACAATAGTTAGTAATGACACATTCAGCCCCCTAAAGCTTAGTTAACCTTTAAGCACAGTTAATGTATAAGCATAATTACCCTTCAGCAAGAAGCATGGCTAGACTATATGATGGTAGCGAATTTAGGTGCTGTCAGGGGTTTATGCATAGCTATAGCCATTAGGATAAAGATAACTTTTGTGTAAAGGTCACTAAGAAACCTTTAACAAAGGGGTATAATCACGCTTACCACATTATAATAATGATGCAATGTCTTGAATGTAACTGACCCTGTACAAAAGTGCAGACAAAAATAAACTCAGAATAGCAAGCGGGAAGTGCTTCCATCCTCCCAATCCCATCCTATTCTCTGTCATTTCTCATCCTCACCCCCATTGCAGTTACTGTTCAACTGATGCCAGCAGGCTCTGGCAGGAGTTCAAGCAGGAAATTGGGATACGGCATCCCACTTTCACACCCCATATTAGATTGCACAGCAAATGCAACACACACACACACACACACACACACACACACACACACACAAGGTACAAAATACACTTCATAGCACAGGCTTTCCACATAGGTAAACACTACACAGCCCATGTTGTGTGCCTTGTGCATCTGGGTGCAAGAGGAGCCAGCCATGCCAGGTGCAAGTAAAGCAGCAAAGTAGTCCAGAGCTTGGGTTAGGGTTTAAGGATGGGTTTGTCAGGAGCAACCTCAGTTGACAAAGTCCTCAGAAGGCAGGTTTCACAAAGTGGCTTAAATGTTCCCAAGATTAGTCATACATCCTGCCCCCCTCTTAGGCTTAGACACCCCTCAGCACAATAGTTAGTAATCACACATTCAGCCCCCTAAAGCTTAGTTAACCTTTAACCACACTTAATGTATAACCATAATTACCCTTCAGCAAGAAGCATGGCTAAACTATGTGATGGTAAGGAACTTAGGTGGTGTCAGGGGTGTATGCATAGGTATAGCCGTTAGGGTATTAGACAACATAAGGAGCTTTGTGTAAAGGTCACTAGGAAACCTTAAAGGGGTATAATCACGCTTACCACATTATAATAATGATGTAATGTATTGAATGTAACTGACCCTGTATAAAAGTGTGGAGAAAAATAAACTCAGAATACCAACCGGGAAGTGCTTCCATCCTACCAATCCAATCCTATTCTCTGTCATTTCTCATGCTCACCACCATTGCAGTTACTGTTCAACTCATGCCAGAAGGCTCTGACTGACAGGGGTTCAAGCAGGAAATTAGGATGCAGCATCCCACTTTCAAGCCCCATATTAGCTTGCACAGCAAATGCAACACACACGCACTAACAACTGGAACTGACCAACAACGTAAGCATTGACAAAAAATACCTCCATATTCCTACACTCAATTATGATACAGGAAATACACAAAAACATAATGGGAAAGCAAAACCACAGCACCACTTAGAATATTCAAACAAAACTACGTTAATTTACAAGCAGCAGATGGATAAAAAAAAGAATGCAGCAGGTAAAACAGTGGGGGGAGTCTGTGCACAAATCACAATAACACAGTGGATGCAGAATCATACCGGGAACACCCTGCATCATGCAACTAGAAATAGCTATACTTCTAAGATGGTCTACATCCTTTTGCAAGATCATAGTGAGTGAAGACACTTTGGCTGCTAATGGACATGCAGGGACACAATCTGAGGTGAATCACCCTGGGGGGGAAAAGACAATGAAAAGGTGGAGGGACTGTGAGGCTGCTAAAACACAACAGCATTTGGGGATGTGGGGGGGGGGCATGACAGTGCAGGTGAGAAACTAGACATCACAGATGCTGCAGTGCAGGCATACAGCTACTAGGGAGGAAGACACTGCTGCCAGCCAGTACGACCACTGCAACGAGACAGCAATGCAGGTCTAACTGCAGTTTCTGGGCTGCTTCTGCTTTATGACTGCATACTGACATAGCAGCAGGTCCCCATGAGAGACACTGCAGAATGTGGCAAGATACTTTAAGGAATGAAAAGAAGCCCAAATACACTTCTCTCACAACACAGAGGGGGCGGGGTGCGAATCACCAATGGTAGCTAACGACTGAGGAAAATTAGCAGTGGGGGGCTACTTAGTCCACCTATGAAGGGGACCAACTACACAGCAACTAGCAGACCCTAAAGATGTAGACCATTTGTGGGCTGGTGCAACAGAGAGACATAGTCTGCCAATCATCTGACATGCAAGGGAAAGAACACAGCAGCCCAGAGCCTACAAGGTGGATGTGGAATTAAGCTGGAACACGGTACAGCTCTGACACACCACAGGCACAGAAACACAACAATTGCAGCAAGCATATGATGACACCTATGTACAGTACAGCCAACAAAAAGCAACAAACTGCTGCCACAGACATTGTACATGTTACACTTAGCTCAATTGGAATAAACAACAACTAAAGACTCGGGAACATAGCTGAGCCACAAAAGAATACTTATATAGTGTGCATACAAAGTCTTAGATACAAGGTTTAGGCTCATACACTGTGCATCCAAAAAGCAATTGGTACTATCCAAAACCACACAACTTGAGCCAGCAATGCTTTCTGGAATGGCTTCCTTTCATTGGATGATGGGGACTGCCATCAATGAAAAGGGGTTAGAATCATCAAGCCGTAACAGGGAACAGTGATGACACAAAATTGGAGGGAGGGACTGCAAAGTGGCTACAAACAAGTGACATGATACAGGAGTCCAGCAACAGCATTTCTCAAGCGGGGAGACAGTTCATGATGCAGGCAAGGATGAGGACACTGCAGAAGCTTCTGGTATCCAACTCTTCAGGGAGTGGACAAAAAAACTGCTGCCACAACGAGAAACTGCCACAGCAGAGCACATCCAATGCCACATTCTGCCCTCATTGCAGCCTGCATAGGACAACAGCAGCGGAAGCTCCACAGGACAGCCCTGACCATGCTGGATACCTGAAATAAGAAAAGAATAAATCAGACAAATTTTCCATGACTCACAGGGCAAGGGCAGCAGTGACAGGTGAATGGGGAAAATTCTGGTACTAGAGGGGAGGGGGTTGTGCTCTTACATGGTGTGCATCTGGGTGCTAGGCAAACCAGCTAAGCAGTCCATAACTTGGGTTGGAGTTTACAGAAGAGATCAAGCAGGAAATTGGGATACGGCATCCAACTTGCACTCCCCAGATTGGATCGCACAGCAAATGCACCACACGCATACTAACGACTAGAGCTCACCGACAACTTAACCAATGACCAAATAAACACAGCTCCATGTTCCTACATTCAATGACAGAAAATATAAACAAGCATAATGGGAAAGCAGAAACACACCACCACTTAGATTGTAAATGGAAGAAACTAAGAGAATACTCAAGCAGGACATGGATAAGAAAAATAAAAATGTAGCAGGGAATGAAAGGGGAGGTTCTGACAACAATTAGGATACGACACTGGATGAAGAATCAGACCGGGAAGACCCTGCATCATGCAAGTACACCTAGCAATTCCTTTAAGATGGTCTACATCCATTTGCAAGATGGTAGCGAGTACAGAGCCCTCTGGCTGATGATGGGGAAGCTGGGACACATTCAGAGATGAGTGACACTGGGGGTGAGACACAATAGAAAAGTGAGGATGAGGACACCACAGATACTACAGGCTTACAGCTCTGAGGGAGGAAGACGCTACTGCCGGCACGACGACTGCAACGACATGGGAATACACATATAAATGCAGTTTCTGGGCTGCTTCTGATTTCCATCTACGTGCCCCAATAGCAGCAGGTACCCATGGGAGAAACAGCACACTGTGATGGGATAATTGAGGGATGAAAAGCAGTCCAAAGAACAGATTCCAAACAGTCACTAAACAGGGGTACAGGGACAATAAAATACTAGGAAAATGCTGTTGCTGAATCACAGCACACTTTGACACACTTGCAAACTGCACTTCCTATCACAAGCTTCTGCTGCAACTACACAGCAACAATAAGAACATGCGCCATCTCTTGGTGCTGCAGAAGAAGCCACAAGCACCCCCCGTTTACTCATCCTGAGTCCCTCATTGGTTCCTTCTCGACCAGAGGCCAGAGAGGCCTGTGGGAGGCTGGAGAGCTCCAGTAAGAGGGGGCGGGACACTCCCCATCCACACACAGCCTGAGAAGATATGCCTGCAAAACAAGGACTCAAGCCCTCTTCCCCTCCTTCAACTGAAAGCCCTCCCCTCTCAGCTACCTGGTAGCTAAGCCCCTGGTGCTACACAAGCAGACACTCATCTCATCTACAGAAAAAAGGTAGCCCAGAGGTTGCAGTGGGGGTGGGGGACTAGCCTAACACAGAGGTAGAACAGGACAGCACCTGCACCAAGTATACACTCACACCTGAGGCTATCAAATACAATACACAACTACAACCACACACATACATGCTACACTGAGCACTCAGATGGGGCATGGCTCAGCAATAAAAGAATGCTTCTACCATAAAATGTGACTTACTCTATACAAAGTTTACGGTTACTCACTGGTGATGAAGAACAATAGCACAATAATCCAGGACCGTACAACCAGAAAAAACAGTGCTTTTAAAAGGGTATGAACCTTTCATTGCAACATAGGTACTGGTAGAAGAGGTGCAGGGACATGACCAGAAGTCGTGAACAAGGGGGCAATGGAAAATTTGAACTGCAAGGCTGCTGAAAAAAAGACACGTGTGATAGTGTCCTACAACACCACAGTTGAGAGGTGGGAAATGGACAGGAAGACACAGCCAAGGATAAGAACGCAACAGATACTGGGATCCAACTATCATGGAAGGAATAAGGCTGCCATCACAAATGCTGCTACAGTGTGGCACAAGACATACAACACCATATTTTGGAATGATTCTGCTAGGCATACAACAGTAACAGAAGCTCACCATCTCACCAACTGGACTGGCATGATACTTCGAGGGAAGAAAACCAGCACAAAAACCAAGCTTGCAGGACTCAAAAGGCAAGGGCAGCAGTGATAACTAATTGGAAGGGATATTGGTGAGGAGGGGTGCTCTTGCACACACCTATGAAAGGAACAAACTCCACTCAGTGCCACAGGCTTTCCATGCAGCTGAAAAGCACTAGGCACCACATGTTACTGTGGAATCTGGTAGCTGGCACAGCAGCCAGGAGACGAGCACACTTGCCACTCATATCAGATGCAGGGAAAGCAGCACAGCGGTGCAGAACTTGGTGTTACAAAGTTGGGCATGGAAATGGGACACAACATCACACTACCGTGCCCTCCATTGGATCTCACAGCAACTGCACCATGCAGGTGCTAACAGCTAGGGCTAACCAAAAAACTAAACACTGACAGACAAAAAAAAAAAAGAGCTCCACAATACACTTCATTCAATTACTACAAAGGAAACACAGGCAAGCATAATGTAAAACAAGGAACAAACCACCACTTAGAGTATTAAAGGAAAAAAGTGAGGACTCAGGTGGGACCTACCTGGGTAACAGAAATTAAAATGAACTAGGCATGCAGAAAACACTGAGACAGGGGAATTATATACAACACTAAGGATCTGCAAAGGCCGGTTTGGATCAGTGCATGCAGCATCGGTCTGCACACTTTGATTCCATTCGGCGACATGTGCATTGCTTGTGGGGGTGTGCAGGAGACAGCTGGTCAATGTTTCTCTATCATTGATGTTTACAGCTCTCTGTCCCTCTCCTTTCCTCTCTATAAAAATTCAATAAAATATATTTTTACCAAAAAACAGACTAAGGATCACACAATGGGTGCATGGGGGAAACTTCCTGCATCATGCAACCACAACTATCAATGCTTTGAGAATGCTCCCATCCTTTTTGCAAATAAGAGTGAGTGGAGAACGCTCTGGACACTGGGAAGACATGTGCAGTAAAAAAAATCAGGGGTCAGTAATTCTCCCCTGGGATAAGGGATGGTGGGAAACTGGAGGAACTGCAAGGTTGTTAAAACTAAGCCACAGAGTACAGGTGCCCCACAACAAGGTTTGTTTGGTGGAGAGGGGAGGCCATGATGCTGCAGGTGAAGATGAGTACAACAAAACTGCAGCTGGAATCCAACTCTTCAGGGAGGGGAGGAAGAGGCTGCTGCCATGATGAATGCTGCTACTTTCTAATGCAGCACTTTTCACTCCAGATTCTAGCCTTCTAGAGACCATAGTCCAGGAAAAGCTCCCCATGAGACCATGCACTCCATGGCAGGATACCTGAGGTCTGAAAATCAGCACAAATGTCAGGCTTGCGGCACTAACGACACAGGGGCAGCAGTGACTGCTCGCCAACGGAAACATACTATGAGGGCAGGGGGGCATTTACATTCATCAGGTGGTACATGGGTGAGAAATAACACAATGAAGCAGGGACGGAGGGGAGTGGCCAAGATTCCGCACAGGTTCTGCACAGGCATCACGATTGCACAGTGGATAAGCAATGGTAGTAGAACCTTGCTCCATCATGCAACTAAAACTATCAATGGTTGTGGAATAGTCGCACCCTCAGGAAAAATCCTACTGACTGCGGATGCTCAGCCTGCTACACTACTGGAGACAAAGTGACAAACATCAGTACCCTTCAGGTAAGCGATGGTGGGAAAGTGGAAGGACTGCATGGCAGGTGAAGACAGGTCCTGTAGTACAAATGTCAAACAAAGGATGTGGACACCACAGATGCTGCTGGTATCCAACTATCCAGCAAAAAGACACTCCTGCCAGCACAAGCACTGCTAGGAGCTTGCACTGCACATCTAACTCCAAATTCTGGTCTGCATAGTCCAATACAAACAAGTCACCATGGTAGACAATGGGATACTTGACTGATAAAAAGCACTCCATACACCAGGCTTGGCTTGCAATACTCACAGGACAGGAACAGCAGTGATACCTCAAGAATGGAAAAAGGATGGGGGAAAAGAGATGCTCTCTGGCACAACATACAACCACAAGCTTTCCATACAGCTATACAGAAGAAAGAAGCCCGTAAATGTTGGCATTCCTTAGGTACTGGACAAGCACACTTCTCACTCTTCTCAAATGCAAGGAAAGGGGTACAGAAGTCCAGACGATTGCAGTGGGAGATGGGAAACTAGACTAGACAACAGTAGCACACAGACACAAAGAACAGCACAGCAACTCCACCAAGCATCCACTAACAGCACGGGCTAGCCACCAAATGGAACAATTAAATACTACCACAGACACTGCACATTCCACTTCATTCAATTGGGATGCGAGCCAACAGGGATGATAGAACAGGAACAGACCGCCACTTAGGAGAATAGCCAACAGAAGAAAACCAGCAATCGGGTGGGAGACGGCCAACAAACAGAACATTGCTTTCAGCATGCAATAGGACGTACTGTGTACAAGATTAAGGCTTACACACGTTACAAGATGTATCATACTAGAATTGGCCAGGAGGACCATAAAATGATTTTTACAATGGCATCCTTTCACTGCAACATGGAGACTGGCATTGAAGACATGGCTTTCCAATCAGAGGTCAGTACCAGAGATGGGCAATGATAGAAAACTGAAAGGACTGCACAGCTGTTAACATTGGTCATGTACTCCAGGTGTCCCACAACCATGCTGTGAGCAGGGGCAGTGACATGATGTGAGTGGCACACAAGAACCTACCTATACCTGCATCAAAAGGTACTACTGTCTGAGAAATCACACCGGTGACATTGGGGGAGAAAAGAGGAGTGGAACGCCAAAACATAAGCCAAGACCTGCTGTGGCCATGCTGATGCTCCACGTCTTACTCCACGATGGATGCTGACTGTCATCCATCCGTGACTTGATACTCCCATGAGCAAACATGAACCAGGCAGTAGGAGGTGGGTGTCCAGTGTAATAAACACTGACTATTGAGGCCCAAGGAGACTTTCAGAACTCAGAATACCTAGCCAGCCAGGAGCAATACTGATCACAGCATCAGTTGGGGTGGTGGAATGGAGGGAAAACTGTCATCCCAAGGTGACACTCACACACTGGTCCAACATGTGAACAAATAACACAACCCATGAAGATAGAGATCAGCAAGACCACCAACTTGTGCTAACAACAAAGGTACCCGCACAACCTATGACAAGCAGCTAAGGGAAGGCGGGGAATATGACAGAGTCATGATAGCACAAGGGGAAGAAAAGAGGAGGACAGGGAGGGAAAACTACACAGCATAAGCACGCATACACTCAAGGGGGAATCAGGGCTGCTTATTCTGACGACACATGCACAAAGACAATGGACAGCCACAGACTGCACACAGCAACATGCCAAGTGGGTGCAGATGCAGACAAAACAAAGGCTTCCGCTAGCCAATTCTACAGGTGTGAGGTGGGGAGGTGCAATGATCTTCCACGACAGATCGTACTGCACATTCAGAGTGGATTCTAGTCTGCAGAATGCGGTAGCGGCACATCCCCCTTGGATGAACTGCAAGGTCAGGATACCTGAGGGGGTGAAAAGCAGTCCAAAGATAAGGCTTTGCATTTACTGTCAACAGCTTCCCCTGCAACTGCACAGCAAACAGAAGCCCATGAACATGCACCATCTGCAGGTACTGGCCAGGCAGACAATAGGCAAGAATGCCTGCCATGCATATCAGCAGCATGGAAAGGGGCACAGCAGCACAAGAGTTGCTAGGCTGGGACACACTAGGGGACTGACACAACACAGATAGAATAGCAACAAAAAAAAGGAAGACAAAAAAAAATGCCACCAAAAACACTACATGCTCAGATCCATTCACTTCACATACAGAAAGCAGCAAGCCAGGCATGACATTACAAGAGGAACACACCAACAACATGAATGAGCAACAAAGGAATCCTTGCATCATGGGAGGAGTATGGCATACAACATAACACACTACACATACAGAATCATCACAGAAATGTCCAGGCAGGCAGGACAAAAAACTGCTTAGGACAACAGCATCCTTTCAGTAGAAGATGGCAACTGGCATTAGACAGGCAGGCACACAATCAAAACTCATTACCATGGGTGAGCAATGCTGGAAAACTAGAGGACAAACTCATGTTCCTCCACAATGTGTGCAGTCTCATCCCATCATACGGTGTCTGCTGCTCCCATAGGACCGTGGAGTACGGGGTTGGGGGGTGCTGGAGACAGTGTTAACAAGTGGCAGGGAGACTTCCAGACAGGAGGAGTCAGAACAACGGGCCAATAGTGATACTTATTGCAGCAGCAATTGGGGGACAAATGGAGAGTATACTCAATCAGGCAGACAGGACAATTACACGCTACTGTGGCATCCACACTACTCTGAGCCCATGAGGATAGAGAAGGTCGCACGGCAGGTGGCTCGACCCAAAGAGGTGCTCGCACATCCTTTAAAGAGCACCCAGGAGGGGGAATACAACAGTGTCATGGGAGGACTTGAGGAAGGTTACAGGAGGAAAGGGAAGGAAAAAATGATCTGAAAAACCTCCATAGGCTGTAAGGCAGGGCGGGGAGTGGGGAGGGAGCCTTTGCTGCAAAACAGGCCTAAGACATCCATACATAAACACAATGGGCAAACACGGAATGGAAAAAAAAAAACACCAATGGAAAGGAGGTGGAGGGAAGCAGGTTAGACTGATTTCAAAGATGAGGCACACACACTACCAGAAATCCAAACACTTGCTTAGCTGGAAGACCCAAACACCTGAAAATACTGCAAGTTGTAGACCTTGATAGCTGATATCAGTACAACCATGAGTAGTGCTTCAAACATGGCCTCCTGTGTTCAACAGCTCATACTTAAGAAAGGATGACAGCAAGGCACAAAGATACCCAGGGCAGGTAAAGGTCACTCCGAAAATACACACATCAACAGAAAAAACACAAATGCTACGGAATATGACATGTCCTGCAACCAACATTTGAGGGACTTCTGCTTCCAAATGCACAGTGGGTGGGTCAATGGCCGCTCAGGTCCAACTGAAGATGAGGATACCACAGATACTGCTGACATACAGCTCAGAGGGAGGAACAGGCTGCTGCCGGCACAACCGCTGCAGCGAGACGGCAACGCACATCGAACTTCCATTTCTGGGCTGCTTCAGATTTCAAACTGCATACTCCAATACCAGCAGGTACCCATAAGAGAACCAGCACCCTGTGACGGGATGAATGAGGGATGAAAAGCAGTCCAAACACCAGGTTTACAGGAGTCACTGCACAGGGTTACCAGTTATAGTCCAACACTAGGAAAATGGTGGTGGGGTGGAGCACACTTTGACACTTAGGACAGAAGGGGACAAGCTGCACTTCCTATCACAAGCTTCCCCTGCAACGACACAACAATAAGCCCATGGAGATGGACATATACCATCTCTTGGTGCTGGACATGCCGCCAGGAGGCCACACTTTACGCTCCTCTCAGAAGCAGAGAAAGGTACCCCAGAGGTCAAAGTTAGGACTAGGCTACGATACAGCAGCACAGTGACACCGCACAGCAACTGCAGCGACAAATACACTTCACACCTGGGGATGGGCAAAACGACACTCAACTGCAGACACACACATCCACACCACACCAAGTGACTCATCAGCTGGAACATGGCTGAGCAACAAAAAAGTTCTTGGAGCGTGAGATGTGAGTTATTCTGTAAAACATTTAGGATTCCACACTGCTGATACAAAATCACAACAGAAATATCCAGACACATACAAATAGAAACACCAGTGCTTTTTGAAAGGGGATTAGCCTTTCACCATAATATAAATACTGGTAACAGCACTGTGGACACGTTGGAACTGGACATGATGATGCAGGCAAGGATGACGATACAACAGATGCTGACAAACAACTCCCGTGGAGGGAGGAGGAGGAGGAGGAGGAGGAGGAGGAGGAGGAGGAGGATGCCAGCAAAAAGGAAAATACAATTTCACACGGCACATCCAACTACAGATTCTGACCTCATTCGGATCTATCTGGACTGGAGTGATACTTCCAGGAATGAAAAGCAGACCAAACACCAGGCTTGCAGGACTCACAACCCAGGTGCAGCACGGATAGCTCATGGCCAGGAAAATCGGGGTGAGGAGTGGGTGCTCTAGAACACAGCTAAGAAGGAGACAGGCTCCACTTACTGACACAGACTTTCCATGCAACTGCACGGCCCCAAAAATGTGTTGCATCACATGACTGCAACAGCAGCCGGGAGACGAGCCTACTTTCCATTCATTTCTACTACAGGGAAAGGCGCAGAGCACTCAAGAGTGTGGAAGGTTACAAACAGGGAAAAGAGGAGGAGGAACTAGGATGCACTGGCATACCATACCTATAATGGCACATCAACTGAACCAAGCGGGTGCTAACACACCTAGGAATGCCCAATCAATTCATGACTGCTACCAAACTCCATCTCCAAAAATACACTCCATTAGAATAAAGCAAAGAGTAAACCACTCATGAAATAACGAGACCACCAGTGAGAACGTGAAAAGGAAGAGAATGAGAGCAGACTCACGGGGCAAATAGCAAAACAACGGAATGACCACAGCATGTGTAACAGCAGGTGAAGTGGGAATTCTTGACAGGACTTTAGGGTCACACATGTGAATGCAGAATTAGGTGGGAAATGGCCTGTAACATGTCACTACACCAGTACTTTTAGCTTGCTCATCATTTTGACAGATCATCGCAACATAGCAGACCCCAACCACTGGTACCAACAGAAAAACAAACAGCACCCAAAAAAGAGATGGTGAAATACCACAGACGGTACAGAACTCTTAAAACTACAACATACAGGCATTTCTAGGCCCATGAAAATTGCACATGCCAGTCACACCTGACAGGCTATGGATGCTGCCAAACACACTGCTCACAGCAAACTCCAACACAGGCTGGTTGGGGGATACACAGGGGACTGTCAAGAGCACAAAACCTGCACGTCCGGGCTCCACAATATGGGCTCTTGAGGATTCACTCATTCTGGACCTGCAGCTCACGCCGTGAACAACCGACAGTTGTACAGGGGGAAGGGGCACCGACAAAATAAACAGCAGCAGGAAGACTTCCACGACTCAAAATACACAGTGAGGGTGGAAAACAAAAAAAGAAAGTTCATCTCAAGCGGCACCAGATGACACAACCTACACGTATTCACGTACTACAGCATCTGCACAGTACCACATGGACCATGAGGATGAGAGGCCTCAAAACAAGAGCAGAAAGAAAATCACACTTTTATATATTTAACTACCACACTCATGAACTTGCAGGGGTAGGGTGTGAAGAAAACAAGACTTTTGTATAACCTACGCTGGGAGACTGCTGGTGGGGAATCAAGTAAAAAAGGGACACACACACATCTTCTAAACTACAATAGGAAATTCATCACAATTAGGGTTACGATAAGTTGTCTTTCCATCTGGAAAAATGCTTTTTTTTCCTTCAAGGAAGGGTGATAAGCAACAGAAAAAAGGAACAATAGTAAAACAAGATATCCGCATCTTTCTGATTTTATTAACATTTCATCAACTGAAGGCAAACGGGGTCTGAAGAAAATGGGTTGGATTGACTGACTGGTGAGGAGGACAAAGCTTAAATAATACAGACCTGAAATGAATAAAATTAAGTGAAAAGGGGGGAGGAACGAGTTGGCTGCCTACCTATTAAAAGCGTCAATCACATGAAGCCAGACCATAGGCCAGCAGATAAACTCAAAACCTGCCAACTCTCTGCTCCACAACATATTTGACTTAGAGATGGGGTGACACTGGAAGGGGGGCAGGCAGGTACATACAACTAAATATACTATCAGGTATCATGCAACTAGGCATGCAGGGGAGGGCAGATAGTGCTGACCCTAACACTACATGCTGCTCATTGGACACATGGCAGAGTGTGTGTGTGTGTGTGTAGTGTGTGTGTGTGTGTGTGTGTGTGTGTGTGTGTGTGTGTTTTGCGCAAGCGATGCATTGAGTTTTAGATGCATTGAGTTTTAAACACCGAAAACCATAATGGGAAATGATGATATACCACTACGCAATCACTTTGCACACCAAAAAAAAATAAAACTTACCATGCCAAGTTAACATGATATTTAGGGCATTTGACTTCAGTTGGTCTACCTACATGTCATGAAACACACACACAAAAAAAAACCATTGCAGGATAGCAACAGCAAGAATGTTACCTACCTTAAAACTTACCACTGTTCAAAAATGTCTTTTTCATCAATCACAGTGAACAACAGATAAATACCCTACTGACACTCAGAACCAACAGGAAATGAGGTACACACAAGTACAATGAATGTAAAATTACATGATTGCAGGCTGACAAACAAAGGGGGATTGGTACAAAGAATACAATCACGAACAAAACGTTGGCTACCCTACAGTTTCCACATCACTATTCAAGGATACAGCAACATTTCTTTGGGGACACAGAGCTATGACACCCCACACACTGAGGGAGGCAGTTCAAGGCACCCACCCACCCACCCACCCAACCATCACAAATACACAACCACCAGGGCTTCACGGAAATCAGCACACACATTCACAATGTACACAACGAATGTCTTTTCAAGAAGCAAGACCATAACATCTGCATATGACGTGACACACACATTACAAACTTAGTTCCATATACAGGAGGTCACTACAGACACAAAACTGGAATGCACACATCCCTCCAGGACAGCACCTTCAGGAATAACCACGTAGACACCAGCAGAAAGAAAAACCTATGAAAAACAAAAAAAATGGGTTAGTGGCATCCATGACCAACAGGGTGACAACACTTGAGTGACTATCAACCCATAAATGAGCCATCCACACACCCACCCACCCAACCATCCATCCATCCATCCATCCATCCATCCATCCATCCATCCATCCATCCATGCATTCATGCATCTGTTAACGAAAAAAACCATTGAAACCTGTAAAGAATTTTACTGAGTTTCTTGGAGCCAAACTGTCGACATATGCCAGGAAGCAGAACCTAAATGTATTGAGATAATGCTCCGAAGAAATGGTGGGTTACATCTGTATTTAGACATTGCCATCAAAGGAGGGACATAGGTCGGCTACATGAAACTCATTGGTGATGGATTAAGGAGGTGGGATAAAGTCAACCGGTGGGAAACCCCGAAGATTGGATAAAAAGCAAAATGATGGACACATACTTAGGTGGGTACAGGAACAATTAACATGATAATGAAGGGATTGGAAGTATCTGTCCTGGCGCCCACCACATTTGGTGGTGCCCCAGGGGCTCCAGCAAAAGAAGGAAGTTACAAGTGACCCAGACATCTCACAGACATCTCACAGATATGTTATCTTTGAGGCAAAAAGGCAAATGGGCTCAGTAAAGAAGATCTAAGTTGACCTTTGTCAGGGAAGATATCGGCCTAGGACATGACTGCCCACTATAACCTGTTTGTAGTTAAATATTTAATGTTCAGACCATCTTTTGTGGTTACGTTAGGTCTCTGAGTTTGCAAGACTGCCACACAGGCCTCCCCTGAGCTTGTCAGGTTAGCATGTGGCTCCTTTCGTTCACACATCCATCCATCGATCCATCCATCCCATACATACATACATACATACATACATACATACACACACATACATACACACATCCATCCATCCATCCATCCAACCACATCACACGTAGACTTCAGGATGCTATGTAGAGAAATAACACTTACACACAAGGCTCACACCAACTCTAAAAGACTACAAGTACATAAATCACACGAATATTTACTTCACATTTCACAGCACCACTTACAAGTGCTTCACATCCCTTGGAGCTAAAAGGAAATGAGGTCATCCATTGTCATCCATTGGAATATCACTACGGCTACAAAGATCACCTAACACACCTCACAGCTACACTGCCTTGCATACAATGACCCTAACTTTCAAGGACTGCAGAACGGTATAGCAGGCTGCTCTCAGCTACAAATACAACCAACTACCCATGTAGGCTGCTTATTAAACAGCCAAATCATAAACCAGAACACAGCAGATGGACTGGATACTACATAACAGGCACAATCCATACCACACATGACCTGCAGGCGGCTACCCATAGGACCTTACCCGACATGCCACTGACACTGATGACTGACATCCTAAGGGACTCCTTCACACTCAGATACCTCCAGAACTGTAGAGGGCCCCCTGGGAAGACACAGAGACATTCTTCAAATTGTTGTAAACTGAGCCCTTAGCATTGCAAGAGTCTTGGCTGGGCTACACTCACCCCAAGAATGCAGGAGTGTTATCACTTCCTAACTTACCTTTGTCCAGGTACCAGGAGAGGGGCTTTCACATGCAAATCCAGTCTAGCACTGGCAAAGAGGGAATCAATAGGACCTGGGCCCTCACGAGCTCCTTTGATCCAAAGTTTTCATAAAAACACCCTTGGATATTACAAAATAAATAAATGTGCTGCGTGGCTCAGGGCACTCGTCTGTCTCTCCAGCACAAGAGGTCAGCGACCCACCCGGGACCCACCTTGAATCTATTCCTGTGGCCACTCTATTTCATTATTTCTCCAAGAACCCATGTCATCTCTCTCCATGCTGGACACGGAAAAGGGAGATCCCCGCTGCATCAGGCCCCAGCACAGAACCACTTTCCTTGGAAAAAGGCAACTCTGTGGACTGAGACACACACAAAAAACATGTCCTTATTGTGTCCCAAGGGATACCATGAAACAGGAGCTGTCACTTAGGGAATACCTACGGTACAGAGGGGCGTGCAGAAAAAAAAACATTCACAATCCACAAACTGTGCACCAGCAGCCTTCCTCAACACTGAACAGCTGCCTCATGCACTATAAAACCTTCACAGCACTGTGCCTACTGACAAGCTCAACGGGCCCCTGCCACCCAACAAAACATGCATATCCTAGGAGGCGCTGACAATGCTTCCCTAAATGACTGGTGCATGCCTGCATTGACAATACATAAACAAGTCAAACGGGTGGGGGATGCTCCTGTGCCTTGCAAGGGAATGGGGAAGGGCCCCGGGAAGAAGGAAACCATCCAAACATTACAATGGAAGACAATCACCAATGGAGTGCAACTCACAGGCCCTCAGGAGGACACATTGCAAAACAAGGTTGCACTGATAACCACACACTCACTCAAGAAATGCACCCATTTTGGAAAATTGCTTGGCAGCTCCCAAGCTTGAACAAAAACCTTAAAAAAGACTCAATGATTCAAACTCGGGAGGTACAACTCATCCGAGAAACACGGTCAGGCCACCATCACAAGACCATCTATACAAGGAGAATAACACACTAACGGACAGCCTACCAAATGAAATACACCTCACGAGACTGATTTCCAACAGGGAACATCGTCACAGAACAGAAACAGAAAAATATCGTGCGTGACACTTCCACACAAGGGCAGAATATTCCAAAAACTGTGCATGGGATGACCCATCGTACTGGACAGATGCCTTGAAATTACATCACATACACTTCTGTTCCCTAAAAGGAGGATGACATGACAATTCCTTGACATAAAAAAGTCCTATCACTTCACCTGTCACTGTGGACAAAGATACCCAACCTGCACCACGAGGCAGGGGTGCAGAAACCGTCACGTCTTAGGGATCCCTATTTCACACAGAATCGCGGGACACGCCTACGTGGACACTCTTCACGTTACCTGATGCTCGTGCTCTCAGTCGTGCTCTACAAACAAACGGCAACGATGATCGTATACAAGTCGGGGAACGAGTGGACACTCCGTGACACCTCCCAAGAATCAACTAACACGAGAGCACGGCCGGTGCCTGCCTCGTCCGGACACTCCCGCTGCTCCTCCGTCCAAGCGCATCTCTCCATCTGAAACACATATCATCAAAACAAATCTGAAAAATATACACTTCCAAAGACTCATGACATCAACGGTCTTTCCTGACGTCTTTGTATCATATAAAACACATTTACTAAATAAAAAAAATAAATAAATGTAAAAAGATTTCCTGTACAAAAAACACCTCTTCAACTGGCTTTTACAGAGGCTAGAATCAAAGAAAGATGGTAAAAACAAACAAAAAAAGATGGTACAGAAAAACTGCCTTTCGGTGACATAATACATTGGACCGCACCTTGGCAATCAATACAACCTACCACGTGGGGACACGGTACATGGACAAACACGGACACCGACGAGGGAGGAAACATGGACAGGAAAATACATCCTTTTTATAAGGACCATGGCAAAGGAACAACACCATGCATGGTTTTTGCAACACTCCCCACAGGCGTTGCCCTTCCAAAATCATTCCTCTCATATTTTCCTGGATTTCTCTCAGGGGCACAAGGAGGTGGCTAAAACAATCACAATGACAAAGGACACACATGCTCCCTTCCCATGGCCAGAACCATGGAAAGCTTCACAACTCTAATAATGCCTCCAGAAAATGAACACAAAAGCACATTCAACAACACAAGCTAACGAGAGAGGACAACACTTACGGTGCCTTTCAGACTTCAACGGTCCCTACGTTTCCATGAGCCACCTTCACCTTCGTTCTTGGACAACTCCACAGAGTCGCTGCGCAGGTCTGGCACAAAAGGAGCCGTGTGCGACGCTCGGATGTCATGGAAGATTTGCTTTTTTGACAAAAACTGGCATTTCTGAGGGGCAGAAAACACGGTAGTAAGATGAAACACCATCAAAAAGGACATCGACGTTCCACAACATGCTTTCCTTCCATCACAGACATGCCGCACATATCCGATAACACCTGCAAAAGCAACTCGCTGGAAAGAAAACTCCTCACCTCCTCACGGGAGGCTGCGACATCCACGACCGCTGGAGCCATCACGAGGCAAAGGTACTACACGCATAACGATTCAGACGATGCCAAATAAATACCTACGAGCAACACTCGGCACTAGTCTCACAAAAAATAATACGGGCGCCACAGGAACTACACATTCACTGCTTTTTTCAATGAATCAAACACAAACTTTGTCTACAACGTCATGACTGCATACTACAATCAACACATCACACACCAACAACACATCTGGGTAACACATCCACACTAGGCATGCTGTCATGCACACTGAAAAATCACAAGAGACTCAAATTTGACTGACTCACAGAAAAATACACTTTAAGGACACGGGCAAGGAACATTGCCTCTTATCCTTCCTAAAGGCACAGGCACGACAAACCTTCAGCACATGCACGGCCCTGGCTTTCTCACACACATCTCATCAAACAGGAACACCTTCATGCTTCCAGAAAACAACACCAGGGAAACAAATACACTACATGGCACAAAACCACAATCCTGACACATGACTTGGATAACAAATGCCCATCGATACTTCCAAAAAAGGCCCTTGACATCCTTCACCATGCCTACTTTGAATGGGCACATCAACATCTCCCTTTCCTTCTGTCCCACTGGAAAATGAGCCATGGCCTATCATAAAAGACTTTCAGAACTCAGGATCATGGACAAACTAGGGAAAAAGCGGTGCTGTTCATGTCCCTTTCTCGTTTGGATCCATCCAAGACTGACTTCCACTCACCTACACGCCACATGTCTCACGCTGACCTGTGGATCTCTAATACTGCACAAACAACAACAACAACACATGCTCCTACACAATTCCAAACACCCTTCATCCCATGGAGGGCAGCGAGGGGAAAAAGGCACCACAAAATCACACTTTCTCCAGGAACGATACAGGCAGGGACTTCTTGCACAACTCAGGACAAAAAAAAAATTCTTTCTTCTTTATTATTACTTAAAGAATTAAAACATCTTCTACACCTATCATGACACAAAAAATCAGGGACAAAAAATACACCCATGGCTCCACGATAGTCACGGACCAACATCACAGTGGGACATTTCCTGCTGGAACCTCTACGTGAACCATAGACTTGGAAGCTAGAGGACACAAAATGAATGACATGGGAAAAAGGATACCAACCCCACCGTGCATCGGCAAAACAAAGGGGGACAATAACTATCAAAGGATAAGAATCCTTGTCATTGCACATTTCTAAATACCTTGGCCATCTCATGCAATAGGACAGGCAATGGGGAACAACCATCAAACACTTACCATTCCAAAAAAGGAAAGGCAATAGAACTCGTCACATTCCTACTTTAAAGGACATCTTAGACACATTGAGAGACCACAAGGGTGCAGGGATGACGCGGCCTCTCAACACCCTGATAGAAACATTACATCTCATCACAAAAAACAAACAGCACAAGGGCAACAACCTACACAAACGAAAAACAAACGGATAGCCAAACCTCATGCTATAGGACATGCTGAATAGACACGGATCTTCTTCACGCTTCTCTTTCACATAGGAAACAAAGGGCACGCTCCAGGATTGAGCGATTCCAACTCACAAACACACACGTCAACAGGAAACTACAGTGCATGCAACTCAACAGGCACGAGAGCTGCAACATCCCTTTTCTCAACACACATACCACATCCTCGTGGCATACGCTTTCCATTTTTCTCTTCCTCGTTCTGTTCAATGAGGACACAAACATCATGAACACTCAACACTTCTCTTCACAGTCCACTGGCATTTCAACAAATAACCATCATCATCTCTAATAAAAAGGTCACTGTAAGTAAGCCATTCACGCAACTGACCGTGACACTTGCCTACCTGTGCACAATAGGAACAAATACGCAGAAAAGCACAATGGACATCGCAAAAACCAAGGCAGGCTGACATGGCTGGACAAACAGACGCTTCGCCTGGAAGGACTTGGCCTGCAAAAAAAAAAATTAACAGAAGAGACTGCAAGGCAGATGGGAGAGCCAAAACATACCATACACACGACAACACGGGAGACTGACATGCCTGCACAACAACCAAAGCGGGCCTAAACGACCCTCCACAAAGCCATCTCCATGGAGCTCATCAAACACATCCACCCCAGCTCCCTAAAAGACAAACACACGATCCTGTCGAAGGAATAGGAAGAAGGACATTTAGGTGACTGCAACAGGAACTCACCAGGACAGAGAAGTGAGGAAGAAGAGCTGAGGCATTCATTCTATCACCCACAAAACACAAAGCTGAGCTGGGATGGCTCCGCCACCCACAGAGAACAATCACTTGCTTACAAAGGACTTTGAGCGGGCCTTGGAGGGGAGGAGACTGCTTCATGCATACACGGAGGGGAAACAATGCAATGGGCTCACCAAATATGAGAACTGGTCTTCCACAAAGGGAATGACCAAGGTCAACTAACTTCAACAGCCACTTCTCGGAAGAAGGCTAGCTACTCCATGGCTCAAGCAAACCTAACAAGAAACCCCTGAAAACTGGACTCACACTTCTCCAACGAACCAATCACCGGGACTTCAACATCATCTGAGCAATACAGATTTATTTTAAAAAAATTTAAAAAAAAGACCGCTGATTATCTTCAACACAACCACCATTTCATTAGGACGACACAAAAAACAACATAAAACCAAGGAACAGACAAGACCTGGGGGTGGGGGCTAAAAGGATCACAAACGAAACCCTTAAAACTGCAAGGATACAAGCCTACAAACACGTCTATGCAGATACATAACACAGCTCATAGATCTCTCACATCAGCGTGCTCTCTCCTCTACCCCACTTGTCTCTCTCTCTCTCTCTCTCTCTCTCTCTCTCTCTCTCTCTCTCCCTCTCCCTCTCACTCCCTCACTCACTCCCTCTATCTCTCCGCCTACCTCGCTCGCTCCCTCCCTCCCGCCCTCAAAAACAAACACTCCCTTCGACCCTATCTAGAAAATCATGGATAAAAAGATCCACAAATACTCACTCCGTACTCATCAACTCTGTCAAGAGAATACACTTCTAGGGTCGACCCTGGAGTCAAATATAACATGCCCGGAGGCTGCCGATTCATTCAAACACCAGGAAAACATTGACTGAACTGCCCAGGACGGCCGCCACAGCACCACACGCAGGTGGCCACCCTCACCGACGCGCCGTCCCAGGTGTAGGCGGTCGTTTCAAAAGTCGAAACCACAACACATTTTATTTCTTCTACATTCGGAAAACACATCCTGCTGCACGTTGACATGAACAACTGCAACTGACCAAACTTCATCTTCTACAAAGGTCATCTACAATGTATATTCCTGAAGCAACTCAGTCAATACAAATCAATCTCCTGTGGTTCTCTGCTCCACAGGCACAGGAGAATCACCTTTGGAATGGGCCGGGGGGGGGGGGGGGGCGGTTTACAAGTCTCCATCTGGAAGCTGAGGGAACTACCCTATTGTTGAAGCAAGTAACTGCATGCTCAAGCCACAATACCAGGGTGAAAATGCAAACACCTATTTTTACCCAAGTATGGTTGCTACCATACTTCACTTGCAATACTTACTCCTTCTTTAAAATTCTTTTCTCTTAATACCCCACTAGCATTTGAACAAGGACTCATCAGCTCTAATACAAATATCCATTAAAGTCCATCATTCATGCCACTGACCGTCACACTTTCTTACCTGTGGGCAACAGGAACGCAGATGCACAAAAACACAATGGCCATCGCAAACACCAGGCCAGGCTGGAAAGACACTTCGCCTGCAAGAACTTGGCCTGCAAAAAAAAAAAAAAAAAAACATTAGGAGACCAAACTTCTAAACACATGGCACAAAGCCAAAACATAGCATACACACCACACGCGCCCTTGTCCGACCCTACACAAAGACATATCCAGGAAGACGCTCAAACGACAAATCCTCCACGGCTCTCTACTACAACACATGGACATAGTCCTGTGCAAGGAATACGAGCAGGGACATTTAGCTTGCTGAAAAACAAACTCACAAGACCAGGTAGCTGAGGGAGGACGCATTCATTCCATCCTCCACACACCACACAACTGAGCCGGGATGGTTCCGGAAACCAAGGAAAACAATCACTCGCTTCAAAAGGGCTTTCGCTGGGATGGTGAGGGGCGGAGACTTCATCATGCATACCCGGAGGAGAAACAACGGAATGTGCTCGCCGACAAGGAGAACTGATCTTCAACAAAGGGACTATCCGAGGTCAAGGGAATTCAAAAGCGACTTCTCAGGAAAGGGCTATCTGCTCAATGGATCAAGCAAACCTAACAAGAAACCCCTGAAAGTGGGACAATCACACTTCTCCAAGGAACCAATCATCCGGGACTTCACCAACACAGCTGCTTACCATCAAAACAGACATTTCATTAGCAAGCCACTAAAACAAACAAAACAACACAGAACAGGAGGACGTGTGTGTGGGGGGGGGGGGGCCGCTAAAAGGCTCCCAAATGAAAGCCTTAACAACGCAAGGATACCAGCATACAGACATGTCTATACATAATACGAAACACAACTCATGGATCTCTCACATCAGCGTGAAACTGTCCCCCATCTCTCGCTCTAGCTCTCGCTCTCGCCCTCCATCCATACCTACCAAACACACACTCCCTTCTAAACTATCTACCACATTAGGGAAAAAAGATCCACAAACTCCCTCCGTGATCACAAAATATACAAAGACAATACTACCATATCCCTACTTTAAAGACAACACAACTCAACTCAAAACACATGGACGAATGCCAAAAATCTCCTAGAAAATCGGTAACACCTTCAGAAATACACCACATTCAACCTGAGAAAAACAAGCTTTCCGCAACTTTGCTCAAAAGGCTACCTGCCCTTCTTTGGGATGCTCTCCCTCACTGGAACAAAAGGGAAGTCATCCAACCCCCCTCCTGCCCTTTCAAACAACCCCGGCCACTTCCTCCTTCCGGATTCCGACAACAACTCCCCACAGAGGCCAGACTCTCTCCCATTAGCATGCTAAATGACTCCGCCTTCCTCCACAATGGCAAAAGGCTTGTGTTCACAAATAACAAAATGAAACCCAAACCTGGAAACCATTTAGGACACTTTCCAAAACTCAACATGAGAAATAAGACACAAAGGACAAAACACACACTCTAACATACGGCATCCTCATCCACATTCTTGCAAGCGTTACGGGAACTCTCTGCCTTTTCCCAACAGTCTGCAGGTGCAACAACGCTTTTACGGACGACTTCACATTTCAACGGCGCAACACACAAACAAACGAAAGGGTTCCACAAAATCTATAGGTGCCCAAAACAACTTACACAATCTCTAACTTCCAATATGTCTAACTTCCACATGATCTAACACTATGGAAGGACTGGGACGACGGAGGGACTGGGACTGGGAGACACCGAGAAAACGTGCCAGCTACAAAACGGAGACAAAACTTACACAAATACAAACACATAGGCCAATCTCATGAAAATTTCTTCAGGACAAAAACCTTGCAATCACCTGACACGGCGACACGAACATTCAAACAACGTATCCCCTGACACCAACACGCTAACACATAGCTTGGACAACAACTTCACCATCACACAACAAAAAGTGCTCTCCACAAGGGGGGTTTCACCTCTTACTTGACACATTTTCCACTCAAAGAAGGAGATGGACATTGGGGACGGGGGACAAACACAACCACACACACCTCGGGGGTGGGTGGGCTACAAAGAATAAAAAAATTTAGATAGCTTCACAGGACTTAACCATCAACATTCACAGCATCGCAACAATACAGACACTTCTGTGACGCGCCAGGAGCCCGGGGCTGCGCCCTCAGGGGGGCCAAAAAACGGAACTTCAAAAAAAAAGGACATTTCACAAAGACTTCCTCTCATACACAAAAGGACAATAGCCACATCAACATTAAAAAGGCCTCGTCCTCAGGGAAAACATTGCCCGAGGAATTGCATACCCAGCAACAACTCTGTGCCATTTCAACCTTTGCCTTCCAAGGCCATGCTTCGGGGGGACTTTAGGGACCATAAACCACCTGGGATGTGTGGGCTTCCAACGGGAAGCCTAAATGGGAAGGGGACAGGGGCCACAGTGCGGGCAACCGGGGGAGATGGCCTCCTCACATGGCTGACGGACATCACCTACAAGAAACACACAATGACAAAAAAAAAAGCACTTCACACAAGCGACTCCGCACATCTCGGGATGCTCGACTCCTTTCCAACATGCTTGCATGGAGGCAACTTTGACCTACACACAAAAAAAAACACAGGGTCGCCATGGGCCTCAGGGGACGTGAAAAATACAAACACGCCTTTTCCCTTACAAACGCCTCACCTGGGGGGCGCTCACAGGATACCACCTTTCACACACCCGCTACAGAGGGCCACATCCACTCTCACTGCCCCGCTGGGATCCTGGCATCAGACATCAACAGGAAATCCCTCCATCAAAAATTCAAACACAGCCCGAACCGCTTTGGTTCGGTGGAGAAGCGTCGGCCTGCGGAATCAAGGACCCCGGGGTCACTGCCCCTCAAAGACATGGACCTTGGGGGAGGCCACATTCCCAGGACGGTGCAGGAGGCGAAAATCGTTGCTCTTATAGGGGTTTCTAACTTCCTATCCCTTTCCCTTCTTTTCTATAAAAAAATCAATACAACATTTAGGGGGGCGGGGGGGGAAACACTCATACACAGCCATTTCTCTTCACTGAAGACTTGGCGCCACCTGCTGGGGAAGCTGCACAATGGCTTCACAACTGCAATCCTCTCAGCACCGTACACACACACAGTGGCTCGCATGTGCGAAGGTTACTGGGAAGAACGTCGCAAACATAGGGGGTTCGACTCTCCTACATCATTTCATACCAAGCAACACATGTTCAATATGAAGGCATGTTTTCTTTTAAAAAAGTCTGTGAACGAAAGGAGACACATGCTAACCTGACAAGCTCAAGGGAGGCATGCGTGGCCGTCTTGCAAACTCAGAGACCTGAAATAACCACAAAGGATGGTTTGAAAATTAAATATTTAACTACAAACAGGTTATAGTGGGTAGTCATGTCCTAGTCCGATATCTTCCCTGACAAAGATCAACTTAGATCTTCTTTACTGAGCCCATTTGCCTTTTTGCCTCTAAGATAACATGTCTGTGAGATGTCTGGGTAACTTGTAACTTCCTTTTTACCACGGACTCCTCAAGGCACAACAAATGGCACCGGGACATTCATTCATTGTTATTGTTATCAAGTTAATTGTCAACTGTTAATTACATTAAAGTATCCTGTATCTATCTCTGTAAGAGAAGCACATGTCCATCATTTCACTTTTCACCCAATCCCAGAGGTTTCCCCGCTTTGCTTTCTCCCTAATCTGTCACCAATGGACTTCATGGAACTCACCTACGTCCCTTTCCTTTGATTTCAATGTATAAATATAGATGTAACCCTGCATTCTCCAGAGCATTATCTCAATTCATTGAGGTGCTGCTTCCCGGCATATGTCGACAATTTTACTCAAACTCACAAAATTCTTTACAGGTTTCAATGGTTTTTTTCGTTAACAATACAAAGAGAATACTACCATATCCCTACTTTAAAGACAACACAACTCAACTCAAAACACATGCACGAATGCCAAAAATCTACTAGAAAATCGGTAACACCTTCACAAATACAACACATTCAACCTGAGAAAAACAAGCTTTCCGCAACTTTGCTCAACAGGATACCTGCCATTCTTTGGAATGCTCTCACTCCCTGGAACAAAAGGGAAGTCATCCAACCCCCTTCCTGCCCTTTCAAACAACCCCGGCCACTTCCTCCTTCCGGATTCCGACAACGACTGCCCCCAGAGGCCAGACCCTCTCACATTAGCATGCTAAACGACTCCGCCTCCCTCCACAATGGAAAAAGCTTGTGTTCACGGACAACAAAATGAAACCCAAACCTGGAAACCATTTACGACACTTTCAAAACCTCACCATGAAAATAAGACAAAAAAAAACGGCACACACGCTCTAAGATTCGGCATACTCGTCAACATTCTTGCAAGCTTTACGGGAACTCTCTGCCTTTTACCAACAGTCTGCAGGTGCAACACCGCATTTCCTCACAACTTCAAATTTAAACAGGGACACACAGTAACAAAACAAAGGAGTCCACAAAATCGATAGATAACCAAAACGCAACTTACACAATGTCTAACTTCCACATGATCAAAAACTAGGGACGGACTGGGACGACAGAGGGACTGGGACTGGGACACACAACGAGAAAACATGCCATCTACAAAACGGATACAAAACTTACACAAATTAAAAGACATAGGCCAATCTCAAGGCATTTCTTCAAGAGAAAAACCTGGCAATCATCTCACACAGCGACACTAAAATTCAAACAACATATGTCATGACAACTACACGCTAACACATAGCTTTTACACGAAAATCACAATTACACAAAAAAAACCTGCTGTCCACAAAGGCGGTTTCACCTCTTACTTTAACATTTCTGACACAAAGAAAGAGATGGACATTGGGGTCGTGGGACAAAGCCAACCACACACACCTCGGGGGTGGGTGGACTACAAAGAAAAAAATAAAACTTAGATGAATTCACAGGACTTAACGATCAACATTCACAGGATCTCAACAATACAGACACTTCTCTTGCGCATCAGGAGGGCCGGGCTGCGCCCTCAGGGGGGTCAAAAAAAGGAAATTCCAAAAAAAAGACATTTCACAAATACTTACTCTCATCGACAAAACCACAATAGCCACATCAACATAAAAATGCCTCCTCCTCGGGGAAAGCATTGCCCGAGGACTTGCCTACCCAGCACCAGCTCCGTGGCAGTTCAAACTTTGCCTTCCAAGGCCATGCTTCGGGGGGACTTTAGGGACTCGTCGCAGGTGCTAAACCACCTGGAATGTGTGGGCTTCCTACGGGAAACCTGCGGAGGAGGGGGACAGGGGCCACCGTGGGTGTGACCGGGGAAGATGGCCTGCTCACATGCCTGACGGACATCACTTCCAAAAAACACAAAACTCATTCCAGGGAAACAGCTTCGCAGGCTTCACATACAAATGCAAACAGATCGTCAAAGAATACCACACTAGAACTAGGACTCTTCCAGCTCACACATCATCCAATTTCATTGACAATTTTAAAAAAAGCAATCAACACAAGCGGCTCCTCACAACATCTCGGGATGCTCGGCTCGTTTCCAACACACTTGGATAGACGCAACCATGACCTACACAAAAAAAGCCACAGGGTCGCCATGTGGATCAGGGGAATTGAAAAATACCAACGCGCCTTTTCCCTTACAAAGACCTCACCTGGCGGGCGCTCACAGGATACAACCTTTCACACACCCGCTACAAAGGGACACATAGACTCTCACTGCCCCGTCGGGATCCTGGCATCATACATGATGAGGAAATCCCTCCATCAAAAAATAAAAAAATAAAAAAACCAAACCGCTTTGGCTCAGTGGATAAGCGTCGGCCTTCGGACTCAAGGATCCCGGGTTCAGTGCCGGTCAAAGGCAAGGACCTTGGGGGCAGGCACACACACAGGAGGGAGGGTTTAGGAGGACACTGATCGTTAATCTCTTATCGAGGTTTCTAACTTTCTATCCCTTTCCCTCCTTTTCTCTAAAACATCTATAAAATATTTTTTAAAAAAAATTACAAAGGCATTTCTCTTGAACAAAGACTTGGCGCCACCTGCTGGGGAAGCTGCACAATGGCTTCACAACTGCAATCCTCTCAACACCGTACACAGACACAGGGGCTCGCACGCACGAAGGTTCCTGCGAAGAACGTTGCAAACATACAGGGTTCCACTCTCCTACATCATTCCAGGCCAAGCAACAGATGTTCCTTCAATACGAAGGGATGTTTTCTTTTTAAAAAAATCTTACTTTTATACCACACGATTCACCCACGTAGTGAAACAAAATAAAATACCATGTCAACCTTCGGGTTTCAAGAGACATCGCTTCTCTTTCGTCTTTACACTTGACACACTTACTGAATTGGGCCTTTCATTTTCACGGCATTCACAAAGTTCATCAACTACTAGGTTTTCAGATTTAACAGACAGAAAATAACACATCAATCATACTTTATCAAATGAAATTTTCAAATACAGTGCCTAGGAATACCACGTGCATAAAACAGGAGCAGGATGAGCAGGACAACGTGTGGATTTCCACTCACAACGGATGGGAGGGAATGCTTTCAATTTCACATCTTTTTTTTTAAAGGTTTTTTTTTTAATTTTTTTTCAGAAAGGGAGACACATACAGATTTACAAACGTCCATTGCCTGCCTCCTGCACACCCCACACCGGAGATGCACCCGAAACCAAAGTAACTGCCTCTGACTGGAATCGAAGACAGGACACCAATGTCCACAGGCTGATGCTCTATCCAATGAGCAAAACCGGTCTCAAATCCATGTCACATCTTTCACAATCAATAGCACCAGCATCCCAATACTGCTCACTAATACAGCATCAACTGACAACATACACGATTCAACAATCACAATCAACCAATGCGGGTTCAGGATGGCAGACACCTAACACACAACTTCCATACAACAGTCTTCGAGAACCCACCCTCCACACCCTCGGCAGAGATGGGAGGGAGGGAGGGAGGGAGGGAGGGAGGGGCTACACAACCCAGAGGCTTCACAGTGACTTCTGAAAATTCTCCCGGATCAATGAATTCCACCAAACCATGCATATTTCTTGGGATGCACAAAACCTACAGGACCAAGGACGCTTCTGGGGAAGGAGGGGGAACACTGTTTAAGAATGCCAGCAAACTCAGGGAATGGCCTTCCAAATCTCAATGGAGGAACACGCATGGGCAGCCCACCCCTTACACCTCCCTCCCTGTCAACTTTCTTCCACTGTGGTGGCCTAAATACCTGCAGTAAGAAGACCAACGCAGGATGCGGATGGATTACAAAAACAAGGCAAGGATTTCCTGAACGACTCGGGACGGCCGCAAGAGCAACACACGCAGGTAGGGGACACAATCATGAACGCGATATGCCAGGTGTAGGCGGGCCTTGGAAAGCTCTAAACCACATTTTCTTTGCTTCTCAATTCTCAGTTCTACATACTGGCAACAGCCCACAGGGGGGTTCCCACACACATCCTAAAAGACATTGCAATGGGACCCTGTTTGCAAAAGCACAATCAAGCACAGTGACTCATCTCAAAAGGTTACCTACCGTTTCTACTCCTGGAGCTACAGAGTCAATGGCATTCAATCAATCTCCTAGACTTCTAGTCCACAGGAACAGCAAAAATACCTTGGTGACTTTTCAGGTCTCAGTCTAGAAGCTGAGGGAACTACCCTGCTCTTGAAGCAACTAAGAGCGTGCAGAAGCCAGAATACCAGACTTCAAATTAAAACACTTTTTAAACAAGTAGGCTTGATATCATACTTCACCACGAACATACATGACGCTTCCCATCCTTTGCACGGGCCTTGCAAGAAAGCCACAAGGTGTGGGAGGTGAGTCTCCAAGCCATATCTGAGGTTCTGACCAGGCGTCACACCAAATAGTGATAAGGAAAACCCCTATTTTGTAAAACTACGGTTTGGAATTCTCTGCTGATGTTTTAGATAGACTCTTATTCTGATAAAATAACTTTGCTAGCATGCTTGAATAATGAGGAATATAAACTTAGCTGCCTTACCTTATAGGAAAGACAATAGATATGCCCGTAATTTCAATGCCAGGACAGGTGCATTCTTTCATTGGATACAACTGTGTTGTTTCGAGGCCAGTAGCGAGATAACCACTAAGTGCACATACAGCTAGCTCCGTAATAAAAAAGGAACTTCTGCTTGTACCTTTGCTTACAATTTAAATTCATTTTCTCTAAGCCCACCGTGGTAAATAAAGTCTCTCCAAACTCTCCTCCTGCATTGTTTCATGGATCCGAATCTCTGTAACAATGGCCCTCCATCTGCCCACTGACTTGCAATCACGTCACTACCCTCCACTTGCAGAATTAAATTGCAATGACTTCTTTGAGCCTCCTCACTTTCACCCTCTCTCTTCCCTTGGGAAGGAATCACCTTGGACTCAAATAAAATAAGAACTCAGTTTCTACAGCAACCTAGTCAACAGAATCTTTGCGTCCACAAAATAAAACACTCACATCATAAAAAAATGCATGCTTCAAAAAACCAAAACCCTAGGAAGGACAACCTGCACACGACTTACTGGACCTACATAGGCGGTCTGTCTCCACGGTACAAAACACACAAAAAAATTAACAGTAATAGGAAAATCTCATGCCATCCTTGCTTAAAAGTAGAAAACCTTGCACTGCCCTCTGACACGGAAACATCACGCAAACACATAGCTTCTCCACCAAGAAGACAACACAACAAAAATGGCGCACGCGACAATAGCCGAGAATGGAGACAATGCTCTACAAAAGGGTGGTTTCTAACACGTTCTTTTCTACATTTTAACACGAAGAAGCAGATGAACATGGAGGACTTGGGACAAAGCGAGGCACACAAACCACTAGGGTGCCCTACTGTGGGAGTGGAACCCCCGTCTTGCAAAGAAATCCTCAAAAAACTCACCTGATGTGTCAGGAGCCAAGAGTTGGTCAAAGGATTAACTCTGACCTTACTTCAGTAAGTTACTGAAACAGAAACTCACGGAAACTAGGCACACTTCCTCTTGCCTGAGGACAAAGCCTTCCTTCTGTAGCCGCCCTTCAACCCTTCAACCGCCATACCCGTTATCTATAGTCAGCACCCTTTACGACTTTAGCCGATTATCTAAGTCCACATGACCCGTTCAGCCCCCACACCTCCTAGGCATCTCCCCTTCTAGAAACCACATATAAGGAACACTGTAAGAATAAAATTTCGAGGCTTGATCAGAAACCCTTTTGTCCTGCCTCCATTCTTCTGCGTCCCTTGTCTGTCTCTCATTCTCTTAGGTGCGCCGGCGCCGCCTCGGTACCCTCGTTAGAAGACCCCGCTGGCCGGGGCAATGATGGAGTAATTTCATAATGGATGCTGCCATAAAAGGGAATAAAGCTACAAATCTTGCAGAAAACAACAGTTTCACAAGCATGCCTTAGATGGCAAGAAAATCACTAAAGTTTGCATTCCATCTTTAGGGCTGAAATAAAGAACCTATTTCGCGAAAACCCATTTTCAAAACAGCAGAATAGGACCAACTTAGTCTTCGAAGAATCACTGAATTAATGGAAAAACATGACCATTATAAAAGACCACATAGACAATGGAGAACAAATATGCTCTCCACATTCTGTTATCACTGAGTCAACAGGAATGCATTCCCTGTAGCTGCAGAGACAATTGACAATCATCGATCTGTCTGCATTACCAGGAATGTACCTCGAGGACCAGTGAGATTGCAATGAATTGGACATTCAAACCGTCATGAATGGAGTATTCAATAAAACATAGCTCAGAAAATCAAAATAACTTTTCCATGCATACTGAACCCAAACCATCAAGGTTAAAATAGGAAACAAGATTTTTTACAAAAAAAAATAAATGAGTGAGGGCAGATGACTTGACGCTCAACCATTCACAGCCTCACAAGAACAATACACACACTTCTGCTCCGACACAAGGGTCTGGGGCTGCACCCTCAAGAGGACGGAATAAACGAAACTTCAAACTGAATAACCAAATTCACAACTAGGTCATCTCATAGGCAAAAAGACAATAACCCGCTAAACATGAAAATCGATCGTCCTCGGGGAAGAGATTACCCAAAGACATAGCTACCCAGGAGAAACTCATTGCTTTCAAGGACAGCCTTGGCCCTTACTTTTGCTCTCTTCGGTCACGGAGGCTGCCGAGCAGCACTTCCCTCACGGACACAGGAAAACCTGCCTGGAAACCATACAGGAAACACACCCACAAGTCACCGCACGACAAACACCCTGTTTGCTTTCTCCTAACGAAAAAGGATCAATGCACTTCCATGGCATCGGGAAGGGAGGCAAACTCGGCACTCAATCCTCGGGTTCAAAACGCAACCTAGGAGGGAGGGGCGATGGAGGATGCCAACACACACCCCAGGAGAGGTACTCGACCCAGGGGCTGAAACACCTGCACGGGAATGGGTATCCAACGGGAAGCATGGGAGGGAGGGGGCCACGGGACCACAGTGGGTAGAAACACAGAACATGGCCTCCTCACATAGCTGAGGGACATCACCTCCCAACGACAACACTCACCCTCCACAGGGAAACACCTTCACATGCTTCACATGGAAATGCAATCATGCTCTTCAGAGATACAACCCTAGGACACCTCTTCCAAATATCGCCTCATCCTATTTCATTTACAATTTGAAAAAAAGAACCCTCCCTCCACACAAACAGATACTCGCCTGCAATCCAACACTCCTGGGTGGGGACACCCAGGACATACACACAAAAAAGCACAGGATCATCACATGCCTCAGGGGACCTGCCAAAAACCATCACACCTTTTCCCTTAACAACACCTCACCTGGGAGGCGCTCACAACATACCCCCTTTCACACACACACACACACACACACACACACGATACACAGGGACACGACACAACTGGCCTCAGTGCACCGTCGGGATCCTCACCTCATGGATCACACGGAAATCAAGCAGGCAAAAAACATACACAAACGTGTCTCTTCACCGAGGATTTGGCGACACCTGCTGGGGAAGCCGGGCAGGGCCTTGACAACTGGAGTCCTCACCTCACAGAACCTTACACAGACACAAGAGGGCTCAAACAAACCTTCCTGACAGCAAGTTGGCAATAGTAGACTTGTCCGCTCTCCTGTCATTCGATTCCAAGAAACATATTTTCAGTAAGAATATATATTTGCTTTAAAATAAATCTAATTTTTTAATATAATAGTCACACACGGACTGTAACACAATAAACTGCCATGAAAATCTTTACGTTTCAAAAAACATCGCTTCTCTTTCGTCCCTTTATTTCGAACAGATAGTGCCTTTCAATGACACAGCATTCAGAAAATTCATCAACAACTACATTTCCAAATTTAGGAGACGGAAAAGGACACATCCATCCTAAGTGAACAAATGACAAATTAAACTACAATGCCTAGGGATGACACATGCTGCAAACGGGAGTGGGACAACTGGATGATGGACACTCACGGCGGCTGGGAGGGAAACGGTTCCATGTCACATCTTTCACAGTCAATAAGGCCACTAGCTCACAAGGTACTCAATGATTACAGCATCAACTTACAACTTACACAACTCAACACTCCCTACTTGTCTTTAAAAGGGAAAAATACGGACCATCTTAGTCACGGGGGCACTCGCTCACCTCACAGGGAACTTCCATACAACAGTCTCTGCCTCGACCCTTGGCAGCGATGGGAGGGAAGGGGTGCACAACCCACAGGAGGAACACTGACTTAGAGGAATTCTCCCTCCTCGTGGATTCTATCGCAGCATGCACATGTCTCCCTCCTCTCTCTTGCTTTGGGAAATAATACAATTATTTTTTAAGAAAATTAAAAACCATTCAGTTTCAGACAATACCTATTCACCAGCATCTTGTTTTCTCCATGCAACAACACCTTCACATGATAAAAACTGCATGAAATACCGCAATCGAAAAATACATCTCTACCTCCACCATGGCGACCTCCAGCTCCGTGGATGGCTGCTTCACTCAGGACAACTGGCAAGGAAATCAATTCCTCAATCACAGTAGCCTCCAAGGGAATGGATGCCTCACCCATGGCCGCCTCTCTCGGAGGAGCTCGGGAACAACATGCTCTACCCATACCCATACAACTCCATGAACGGACTAGATGCTCCACAATGCTGGCCTCCTGACAACTGACAGCCTCAGGAATACTCGCTTCAAGGGGAACACCACACATTCTAAACACAGCGGCTCACCGTGCCAGCCGGTGCAACACTCAAAAAAGCCGCCCTGGGCAAGAATGGGGCAGAAAGAGGTGACACATCCACACCTGCGACTTCAGTACAATCATGGCCACCCTGGACAGCCTCCACGATTGCCTGGGGTTCCTTTTAACCTTTTTGGGTATCCACAGGGTGGAGACCTGAAATTTCAGCTACAACGACACAAGCACAATATGTGATTCATGCAATGCCCGAAAGAGGCTGGCAGAAGAAAGCTTGCCCGATGCACTTGACGGACACCCAGCGACATTTCACGTTGACTCATACAACCGTGCTCTCTTGTCAGTACAAACACAAGAAAATACATTGGAGATCCGTTACCACAAAGTCGAAACTTGCATCATGCCCAATCACAGGACTTACAACACGGGCTTAGGTACCTCCCTACAATGCACCTCAGCCTGCCTACAACATGGACAGCCTAGTTGCTTTTCAACACTTCTCCAAGTCTGACTTCCACAAATTGTCACATTCACACAACGAACCCTCTTTCGGGTGGTTCACACTCACACAAACAATTTTAATTCTCTCATCTTACCGAGAGACCGCAGGGAAAGGATGACCACACAAAAAATGGATAGAAACATCCATGGGAGGAAAACACATGCAGCATTCCTTGCCTCCCGGAATCACAAGGGATCAAACCCCAAACCCGCAAACATGTCCTTCACTAAAAATCACACAAGGGAACCTTCCGGACACAGGCACACACTCGAACCCATCACCGCACCGCACACAACACGTTCCTGGTTCCTACCTTACAACATTCATCACGGCCACAACCGGACGCAATGCCTGGCCCCTGCCTCCACACACAATGTAGGATGACACTGTGCAGCTCAGGACACGGACAGGGAGGTGCTGCTACACATCCTGCTGTTCAACTACAGGACGTGCTCCTCGAATGGGGTCGGGAGGGACCATAACAAAGGCTCCCTAATCTCCACCCGCCTCTCCAATGGACAAAAAGGCATCATGGTTGGCCTTTAGCTAGAACCTACTATAGGTCAGAGTCCAAATTACAGTGATTTTACAAGACAGGGGAACGAAAATGATCTAAGCACACATCCTCCTCAGCGGACAAAACTTACACATGGTTTGGCATCATATCATAAAACTTCCATGCTGATCCGTTCATTGACAACACAAGGAATAATAAAACCAATACGGTATTTGGAACGTGTACTTTTTCGGAAATGGTGAAACGGGCCAAGATTTACAAAAAGGAAGACACACTTGCAAGAATATAAACTTTCTAAAAATAAAACCAGCCTTAACACGGAAACCTGACGCCTTGACGCTGACAAGGGCAGCCAAGGCTCAGCGCCATCACCTGTGCCCTCCACCGCTCCTCTGGGACACTGGGTCACCTGCCACATCACACCTGGGGGTTCTCCTCATGTCCTCCACACACGGCTCACCTCACTCTCGGCCTCGCACATGGACGGCGCTCAAACCGCTGACGAAACAGGATAGGACTGCAGTTTGACTTTTATCAGCGATATGCTACTTCACTCGAGTAACAACACCATTGACTACAGAATGCCATGGTTTTCAAATGGCCTCAGGAGAAACAGGGATCAAAAAAAACCATAAACCTTGGCATTTGGGTCTCTTCACAAGCATTCTACTCTCTTCCATTCATGTCTCTATTGGGACTCACCAATGAGCCTCAGTGCTTCAGCATCCACCTACAACCACGAGCAATCTGGCTTCCTTACAAAACAACTAAACATTATCCAGGCAGGATGGGATGCTCAGCTGTTTGTGTGTATGTTTGGACACCAGTTTTAAAGGGAGATACTGGGAACATTCATGAAACGCAATTCTCACGACCACTACGGAAGAAAAGTCATAGGTGGTTGCACTAACATAGGATATCTGCTGGGAGGAGAAGAGGAGGACATCCCACACATCACCCCCAAAAACTTGAGTAACCAGCAATAGACAGTGATCATTACCAACTTTCCAAACATTTGCCATGGCAAACATTCAAACTGATCACGTTTTTCACTTACTCATTTCATTACACTTAGGAAACAAACTTGGTAGGTACAAAAAATGTCATTCGAAGAAATAAAAAATATTTGCAAAACAAATATTTCGGATATCAAACACATAACTGCCTTGATAGGATTTAGTCTTCAAATAAGAACCAGAGACAATAACTTTCACATCACTTCCCAAAACACTGTTATGCAAATACATGTCCATAGAGCTCTTGGGTCTTGCACACAGTCGCCATGAAGGAGATGGAGTCTGTACAAATGGAATACAGGGTTCTGGAGTCCTCAACCAATGAGAAGGTACCTAGGGGAAGACAGAGGGAAACAACATGCTGGCCACAGCTTCACACAACTCATCTCTCCAGGCCACTGCGGCCTCCTTCATCTAGCCGGATCTCGAGCTATGTATCCTGTGCTCAGCATGTCCCTCAAACAATGACATCAGCTGAGTCTGCTCACATGTTCTCACAGTGTGTGGCTCGGGGACGAGCGGTACAGGCCACTGCAGGGTAGCACGTGCGGGCCCCTCCTCTCTCAGTTCCCTGCCTCCTTCGCACCGGCCTTGCCCCTGCCCCTCCATGACTCACCAACAAAGGCTCGTCAGTGTCCCTCACGTGGTGGCTTAGGACAACCTCAGGGCTCTGCTCAGGATGGAGCCTTTCTGGTAGGGGGACGCTGCTTTGAAACACCCTGCACACCTTTTCCTTCTTTGTACTTTTCTCATGTGTATCTATTGAATAATTCTTCACAAAAAATATATTTTTCCCATGCAGGTTTTAAGAGACACTGGGAGGGAGGGAGAGTAGGAGGGAGGGAGGGAGGGAGGGAGGGAGGGAGGGAGGGAGGGAGGGAGGGAGGGAGGGAGGGAAGGGGAGGAGAGAGAGGGAACAAACAAGCAGACAGGAACATGACAGACACCATTACATTTTTGCTTGACACAGCAAAACAGGCCACGGATGGCAAGGAAACCTGAATCCCAGCATGTGCTCAAGACTAACCAGGAATTACACCGCTAAGCATCCAAAACTAGAACCAGCGACCAACACTGCCCAGGGCCGATTCCTTCCACTTACCAGATGAGACCAAATACACCACTTTCTTCTGGCAAAAGCCAGCCCATCGACGATGATCACTCATCATGGACGTTACTCTCTCCCTCTCTCTTACTTTCTGAAATAGTAAATATATATATTTCTAAAAAAAACCATGTGTTTCCAAACAAAACTTTAGGTTGAATCTTTTTCTCGTGGTACTAACACGTTCCCTTGATAACCCTGCATCTGGAGGGACCATCAATAAAGGCAGCAGGCAGGGTACTGGCTGCATCAGGAAACGACACCTGTCCACGACTGGCTGCCTTGCCAACGGCGGCCTCCCCGGTACACACGGCTTCAATAATCACAGCGTCTAGGGTACGGACTGACAGAGTGAATGCACACCTTCACAATGGAAGTGCGGCACCCAAGGCCTCCCTTTTCGGACCTGGGCCGGAAGCGGTGCAAAATCCAGACCACTGACTTCAATCCATCCACGGAATAAAGGATTCACGCCCTGGAATGACAAAATGATTTGTACTCTTAGCTTCCATTTCAGCACCACAATCAGAAGCACGATGGATTCTTCCTTGAATGGCCACAACACGGAACGAGCCACCAGGAACCTGGGAACTAGCAACCTGAGAACAGGGAAACCAATCACTACGGATCTGGTAAATACTCACTAGAAACGACTAACCTGGCAACTAGGGACCTGACAAAAAAGTACCTAGTTGCCATAAAAATAGGAACCAATAACATGAACAATGAAAAAGATCAACCTGTATTCTATTAAAAGGTGAAATACATAATTAATAACCTTACTAAAGAGGCAGACATCATTAGGACAAAATGGCGACATCTCGCGGACAAACTACTTATCCCAATACTGCTGCAGCTCGCTGAACTGACACCCTGCCTGCCTGAAGAATGGTGACATCCAAGGAATGACATGCCTCAACAATGCCAACCGACAGGGGACCCACTGCAACAATCATTACATGCTGCTTACAACTCCCTGCCTTCAGGACGAAGGCACCCAACCCCCTGGCTGAATGAGTAGAGAAAGCATGCAACTGCCGGCCTGCCAGGGGAAAGGCTCTGTGCCCAGGACTGGCTGCCTGGATAGCGGGGGCCTGCGCCGTACAGAAGGTCTCAATCATGGCGGCCTGCCGCAGACGGCATGCGTCCATTAAGGCGGCCTCTCGCAAGCACCCTGCGTCTCGCGGGCCTCCACACCTCACTGGACAGACTGGCTGCCTCAAAAATGGCAGCCTGCACCGTACCCACTACCTCATCCCGAAAGGGCTCCCAATAACTGCCTACTAAGAGGATGGCGACCTCCCACCCCCTGCCTGCATGAGTACAGGACGCTGGCAAGTGCCGGTCGGTCAGGGGAAAGGCCTCGGGCCACCTACTGGCTGCCAAGTGAAGGGAGGGGGCCTATGCCATAGGGAAGGTCTCAGTCATGGCGTATGGTGCCATATGATGGTGCCAAATGTGGGACCATATGATTGTGCCAAATAATGGGGACAAATGATGGTGCGATATGATGGTGCCAAATGATGGTGCGATATGATGGTGCCAAATGATGGTGCGATATGATGGTGCCATAGGATGGTGCCAAATTATGGGACCATCTGATCGTCACAAATGATGGGGCCAACTGATACCTTTGGTTGATCCTCACTCGAGCATACTTTTTCCACTGATTTTTAGAGGCAGCGGAAGAGGAGAGGGTGACAGAAAGCGAGATGGTTTGTTTCCCTCCTGCACGCACCACAAGCAGGACAGGGATCGAGCCTGCAACCCAGGCACATGCTCTGGCCCGGGAATCAAACCTGACACTCTTCGATGTACAGGACGATGCTCTAACCAATGATCCACACCAACCAAGACCAACACCATTTTTAAAAATAAGTTAGGGCCTGTGCACAGGGGCGCAGTGCATCGGGGTGGCCCTGCATCGCAAAACTCCATCGAGGCGACAGCCCCAGCCTGCTACCGGCCGGATGGGAGCGCCTCCTCGGATCCACCAGGGGGAAGGCTGCTTCGCCCCCACCTGGGCTCTCGCTCAGGTCTCACGGAGCCGGCAGGCCGCCAAGGACAGAGGAAACTGCGGCTCGGGTGTCCGGCGCGGGGACACGGTGAGTGTCGGCTGCCCACAGTTGGCTCGCTTGCCCTCAACTTTCCTCCTGCCCACGGTCATGTCCTCACGGGAAGCCCAAGGATTTCCCACCCCCGCCCCATCCGGACCTGGGAGGCCAGCAAAAAAGTCAGGGACAAACTCTTTACAGGAGAGCGACTGAGGAACATTCTGGGAGCTTTGCGCGGTCTGGAGCTTACCTCCTGGTCCACCTGGGAGACATTGCCAGCCCTTAAAACGGACGCAAAGCCTAAAGTTCCCTTTCACCTGACACCGGGTGGAGCATCGGCTGGTGGCAGACCCTACAGCAGCCGATGCGGGAGCATGGAGACATGTCACCGTATGGTCAACAACACCCGGGCGTCCCGGGAGGCATGCAGACTCGCCCGGGAAAGTGCTCTGGAGGCTTTGCCACTCGAGGTGTGGGCATCTACCTAAAACTGAGCCTTCAGTGGGGCCCAGTGGACTGTGTGAACTCACATCCAAAGGGTGAATACAGTGACCAGGTGAGGGAAGAAGGAAGAGGCAGCGCCACAACTGGGCGTGGCATGTGCAAAGGCCCTGGAAAAACAGCAAGCAAGAAAGAAGGCAGGTGGCCGGCCACGGACAATGACGGGTGTGTGCAAGGGCGGGCGGAAGCCAGACCCCACTGCTGAGTTTGGCTTCATCCCAAAGTCAACAAGGAACCGTGGAAAGATTTGGGGAAACAGAGAGCTGGGCTTCTCTGCGGACCGGAAACATCGCCCAAAGTCCCCACCAGAGACACGGCCCAGCGCTGGAGACATGACAGTCCAGATGGAACAATGGAAACAAACCACAGAGTCCGGGCGGGGGGGGGGGACAAGTAACAAGACCTGCAACATCTCTGGAGAGCGCCGTGGCCGGGACCACATGTGAGCACAGTGCACAACACGCTCGTGGAAAATGTCCACTGCCCACTTTGAAAACACAGCGCAAAGAAGCAGGTGAAGCTGCCTTGAACACTGCCTTGAAACCGCGCCTCCCACACTTACTGCGTCTCGGTCTGGACGACTCAACACGGCTCCCGCCCACGGCCAACGAGCCCCTCACACAGGCACCACTTCGACCACGAGGGAGAAGAGATCGTGGTCCAGCGGCCACGCCCCCCGCACGATGACCCTGTCGTGGTCGGAGCCCACGGCACCCTCACCGCTACGCTCGCCGCCCTGGCCGCGACCCTGCTCCCCCCGCCCACTCCGGCCTCCTGGGCGCCCTCCCTCCGGATCCCACAGCACGAACCCCTCAGGCACGGGAGCCCACACGTAGCCTCCACCAAGTCCCCCACGCACAGGCTGTTTGGAACCGTGCACAACACTGCGGCATGTGTTCTTGGGGAAACGCAAGGCGTGGGCTGCTGACGACACGCCTCACATAAACACCAAGTTCGAGGTGGGGGGCCAGCACAGCGGAGGAGGGGAGAGGTGCCTATGACAAGGGGTCCAGAGGGTCTCCGTGGTTAGAAACGTTTCCCCTGTTCCCCGGGGGTCCACCTGAAGATCTATCGTCTGTCTTCGCTGAGCGTCTGTGTTGCCTGAACATCTGAACTAGGGGGTCTTCCTGGAGGGAGGAAGCAGGAGGTGTGGTTCTGTGGCCAGGGGCTGGGGAGCTGGCCATGGACAACCCCATCAACCTAATCCCATCAACCTAATCCCATCACCCTAAACCCATCAACCTAATCCCATCACCCAGAACCCATCACCCTCACCTTCGCCCTCGCCCTCGCCCTCACCCTCGCCCTAACCCAACCCTCACCCTCAACCTCAACCTAACTGTAAAACCCTCATCTTAAACCTAACCCTAAAACCCTCACCCTCACCATAAAACCCTAAACCCTAATCCTGACCCTGACCCTGACCCTAACCCTAGCCCCTAATCCCTAGCCCCTAGCCCAGGCCCTAACCCTAGCCCTGGCCCTAGCCCTGGCCCTAGCCCTGGCAATAAGACTTGAACCTGACCCTGGGCATAACTCTGGCTCTAACCCTAACCTTGCCCTATCCCTAACCATAACCCTGGCCCTAACCCCTAGCCATAAGCCTGGCCAACACCGTGGCCCTGAGCCTGGCCATAACCATGGCCCTAAGCCTGGCCCTAACCCTGGCACTAACCCTGGCCCCAAGCACAACCCTAACCAAAACCACAACCCCACCCTCACCTGAACCTAAACCTCACAGATCCTCACCCTCATCTTCATCATCACCCTGCCCCTGACCCTCACTCTGCCCCTCACCCTGATCCTCACCCTCAGCTTCTAACCCTCACCCTATAACCCTCACTATGGAGGGTGACAGAGAGAGACAGATGGTTTGTTTGCCTTTTGCACGCACCCCAACCGGGACAGGGATCAAGCCTGCAGCCCAGGCACATGCTCTGGCCCGGGAATCGAACCGGAGACTCTTCGATGTACAGGATGCTCTAACCATGGATCCACACCGGCCAGGGCCAACACCATTTTTGAAAGTAAGTTAGGGAGTGTGGACAGGGGCGCAGCGCATCGGGGTAGCCCTGCATCCCAGGACTCGATCGAGGCGACGGCCCCTTACCCTCAAGTTTCCTCCTGGCCACGGTCATGTCCTCACGGGAAACCAAGGGATGCCCCACCCCCGCCCCGACCCACCCCATCCGGACCTGGGAGGCCAGCCCAAAAGTCTGGGACAAAGTCCTTTTGAGGAGAGCGACTCAGGAACATTCTGGGAGCTTCGCGGGGTCTGGAACTTACCTCCTGGTCCACCTGGGAGGCATTGGCAGCCCTTAAAATGGACGCGAAGCCTGAAGTTCCCTTTCGGGGACACCGGACACCCGGTGGACCATCAGTTGGTCGCAGGCCCTCCGGCAGCCGGTGCGGAAGCATGGGGCCGTGTCACCGGATGGTGAACAAAACCCGGGCGTCCCGGGAGGCATGCGGACTCACCCGGGAAGGGATTCTGTAGGGTTTGCCACTGGAGGTGTGGGCATCTACCTGACAGTGAGCCTTCAGTGAGGCCCAGTGGCCTGTGGGAGCTCAGATCCAAACGGTGAATACAGTGACCAGGTGTGGGAGGAAGGAAGAGGCAGCGCCACAACTGGGCGTGACATGTGCAAAGGCCCTGGGCCAGAGCAAGCTGGAAAGAAAGCAGGTGGCCGGCCACGGACAGTGACGGGTGTGTGCAAGGGCGGGCGGAAGCCAGACCCCACTGCAGAGTTTTGCTTCATATGGGGAGCGGGCTGTAAGATGACACGGTCCTTGCATCTGTAGGGGCTAGCAAGCCTGGCACCTACCCACACAGATTTCCCAGGCCTGTTTGGATGGCAACTAATCAGTATAACGAGAGCAGCCCCTGCCTACAGAGCTTTCCCAGGGTTTGTTTTATGACTGCTATCAGTAGGATAAGAGCTACTTTCATGGCTTACCAAGAAATATGTATCCAACTAGTGAGATTTATTGTAACAAGAAACCTGTCCTTCAACTTATCCCTCCAGTAGTGATGTTAGAGAAAAAAAGAATGTTTTCCTTCTGAGTGATTCCCTGTTTAGTGTCTTATGTATAAAAAGCACTGTGTTACTAATAAAAGTCGCCAGAGCTCACCGACAGTTTGTGGACCTCCCGAATCCTGCTGTCCTGTCTTCCTTTCTTTTCTGAAATCCCACCTCCCTACCTCAGCCCGGTTCAACCCGTCAGGCTGGACCTGACAAAAGATGACTTTGATTTGCTAAAGATGAATTTGAAGGGTAAAAGGTGAATTTGTGTTGAAAAATGTGAATGACTCTGTATTTGAGAAGCATCCAAATGAGTCGCTCTTTCCAGGATGCTAGTAAATTCCAATATTGCTCCAAATTTTTTCCAGTTACTTCTTTGATATCAAAGTTAGTATTACTGAGCACTTGTTTATCCTAGTAAATTAGTTGTAAAGTTTTTTTCTGATTAAAATATTCTACTTAATAGTTTGGTGTTGCAATACAGTCATTTTGAAACGTGTTCGTGTAACTTAAGGGGTTCTGCTCCATATCTACGCCTGTCTCTTTCAGAATGAAAGATAAAATAATCCTGTAGAAATGTGCTAAGAGTAAGGACTCCTTCTTTTGTGATTTATCACAATGTAATCATAGAGCAGGGTTATACACTGGTTTTATAAGATAAACGCTTTCATTTTCTTTCAAGTAAGTTACTGATTATACTGTACACGTCTGTCTATGGAACCATATATTTATTACCCTGGACCTCAAAAGGAAGCTGTCAGGCAAAAAACCATCCTCTGCTGCCTTCCTGTGGCCATTCAAAAATAAAACGCTGTGCCTCTGTCCCTGGTGCTGAAATTCCAGCTAAAGCCCTGTGAACTCGACCAAAAATTCTACCCAGGAAAAAAGGGTCACAAGATCAGAGAGGCTGGGCAGGGCAGCATTCATTCAGTCCCTGGATGGACCAAAGTCACAATTGTGGGCTCTTCACCGCTTCCTGCTCCCTTCCTGCAAAGGGAGTCCTCGGCTGCTGCACTGACATCATGAACGCTTTGGAAACCTAGAAGCCACCAATATTGAGGAAGCCAGTCTGAACAGCGAGGTGCTGAGACTGGCAAAATGCAGCGTGGATGTGAGAGGCCGCCTTAATTGACTCATGCTACTCGCTGCTGGCCGCCATGACTGAGACCTTCCGTACGACGCAGGCTCCTGCTATCCAGGCAGCCAGTACTGGGCACAGAGCCTTTATACTGGCAGGCCGGCAGGTGCAGGCCTCCTCTACTCATGCAGCCAGGGGGTGGGAGGCCGCCGTCCTCATGGCAGGCAGTTTTACGGAGCCTGCTCGGGCTGTTGCAGTGGGTACGGTACAGGCCGCCATTGTTGAGGGAACTAGTCCGTGCAGCGAGGTGCTGAGTCCAGCGAGACGCAGCGTGCTGTCGAGAGGCCACCTTAATAGATGCATGCCTTTTGCTGCAGGCGGCCATGACTGAGAACTTCTGTAAGTCAAAGGCCGCCCCCTAACGAGGCAGCGGATACGGGCCCGGGGCCTTTAGCCTGGCAGGCAGGCAGATGCAAGCGGCCTCTACTGAGGCTGCCAGCAGGTTGGAGGTCACAGGGCTCGAGGCAGCCAGTTATTCAGAGTTTTATCGGGTTGCTGCTGTGGTTCCCAGAAGGCCGCCATTATTGAGGCAGCCAGTCCATACAGCGAGGTACTGAATTCCGCGAGACGCAGTGTCCTCGCGGGAGGCTACTATTATCGAAGCAGGTCGTCTGCTGCAGGCCAAGTTACTGAGACCTTCAGTACAGCAGAGGACCCTGCTAACAAGGCAGCCAGTACGGGGCACAAGGCCTTTATCGGATTGTTGCTGTGGTACCCAGCAGGCCGCCATTATTCAGGCAGCCATTCCGTACAGTGATGTGATGAATAATGTCAGACACAGCGTCCTCGCGAGAGGCCGCCATTATTGAAGCAGGCCAAATGCTGCAGGCCGACATTACTGAGACCTTTTATACAGCAGAGGCCCCTGCTAACAAGGCCGCCAGTACAGGGAATGGGGCCTTTACCCTGGCAGGCAGGCAGATGCAGGCCTCCTCTACTGAGACAGCCAGAAGTTTGGAGGTTGCAGTCCTCGAGGCATGCAGGTATACAAAGCCCACTCTTGTTTTGCCAATGGGTATTGTGCAGGCCGCCATAATTGAGTCAGCCAGTTCGTACAGCAAGGTGTTGAGTACCACGAGAAGCACTGTCCTGGCAAGAGGCCGTCATTACTGAGGCAAGACGAATGTTGCAGGCCTACATTACTGAGACCTTTCGTACGGCAGAGGCCCCCCACTAATGATCCAGCCAGTAGAGGGCACGGGGCCTTTACCCTGGCAGGCAGGCAGGTGCAGGCCTCCTCTACTGAGGCAGCCAAGAGGTTGGAGGCCGCTTTCCTGGAAGAAGGCAGAAAAATGGAGCCCGCTCAGGTTGCGGCAATGGGTACTGTGCAGACCGCCATTATTCAGGTAGCCAGTCCGTACAGCTAGGTACTGAGTACTGCAAGATGCAACTCCCTCGTGAGATGCGGCTGTAATTGAGGCACACCATACTCATCATGCCATCATTACTGAGACCTTCTGTACGGCGAACACCCCGCCACCGCCCCTGCTAACCTTTTACCGGGTCACTAGCTATTGGTTTACTACTTACCAGTTGACTGGTTACCAGGTGACTGGTTGCTGGTTACCAGGTTACTGGTTCCTAGTTACCAAGTTACTGTTGTGGCTATTCACGAAATAACACCGTGTGATTCTGTCCATGGTGCTGAAATTCCAGCTAATGCTCTGTGAATGCAACAAATAATTCTACCCCAAAACAAACAAACAAACACCCAGAAAAAAAAAGAAAAACCCTCAAAATCATCAAGTTTGTCCAGGGCGGGAGGCATTCCTTCCCTGGATGGACTAAAGTCACTAGCCTGGATTTAGCACCCGTTCACAGCCCAGCCCTGCAAAGGGCTGCTGCACTGACATTGTGAACCTGTGTGTTCAGTATATCGGTCCATACCCTAAAGGCAGCCATTTTTGAAGCACCCAGAACCGGTGAGGTAACCGTCCTCGAGGAATCCAGTTACTCGGAGCCCGATAGCATTGCGGCAGTGGGTACGGTGCAGGCCGTCATTATTGAGGCAGTCAGTCGTTACAGCGAGGTGCTGAGAACCCCGAGAGGCTGCCATTATTGAGGCAGGCCATACCGGGCAGGCCAACATTACTGATACCTTCCATACAGCAGAGGCCCCTGCTAACAAGGCAGCCAGTACGGGCACGGGGCCTTTACCCTAGCAGGCAGGCTGGTGCAGGGCTGGTGAGGCAGCCAGGAGGTTGAAGGCTGCAGTCCTCGAGGCAGGCAGTTCTACGAGGCCTGCTCTTGTTTCGGCAGTGGGTATCGTGCAGTTCCCCTTAATTGAGTCAGCCAGTCAGTACAGCAAGATGCTTAGTACCGTGAGACACAGCGTCCTCGCGAGAGGCCGCCATTATTGAGGAACGCCGAATGCTGCAGGCCGACATTACTGAGACCTTCTGTACGGCAGAGGCCCTCCCACCCCTCCCCGCAAACGACACAGCCAGTACGGGAAACGGGGTCCTTACGCTGGCGGGCTGGCAGGTGCAGGCCGCCTCTACTGAGGCGGCCAGGGGTTTGGAGGCCGCCGTCCCCTTGGCAGGGAGTTATAGAAATGTGCTAATAGTAAGTACTCTTTATTTTGTGATTTATCAGAATGTAATCACAGAGCAGGGTTATACACTGCTTTTATAAAATAAATGTTTTCATTTTATTTTAAGTAAGTTACTGATTATACTGTACACGTCTGTCTATGGAACCATATACTTATGACACTGGACCTCAAAAGGAAGCTGTCAGGCAAAAACTATCCTTTGCTGCCCTCCTGTGGCAATTTCCGGAATAACACGCTGTGCCACTGTCCCCGGTGCTGACATTCCAGCTAAAGCCCTGTGAACTCCACCAAAAATTCTACCCAGGAAAAAAGTGTCACAAGATCAGAGAGGCTGGGCAGGGCGGCATTCATTCCGTCCCTGGATGGACCAAAGTCACAGTTGTGGGTTCTTCACCGCTTCCTGCTCCCTCCCTGCAAAGGGCGGCCTCGGCTGCTGCGCTGACATCATGAACCCTTTGGAAACCTAGAAGCCACCAATATTGAGGCAGCCAGTCCGAAAAGAAAGGTGGTGACACCCGGGAAATGCAGCGTGGATGCGAGAGGCCACCTTAATTGACTCAAGGTATTCGCTGCAGGCCGCCATGACTGAGACCTTCCGTACGGCGCAGGCCCCCGCCATCCAGGCAGTCAGTACTGGGCACAGGGCCTTTACCCTGTCAGGCCGGCAGGTGCAGGCCTCCTCTACTCATGCAGCCAGGGGGTGGCAGGCAGTTTTACGGAGCCCGCTCGGGCTGCGGCAGTGGGTACGGTACCGGCTGCCATTGTTGAGGAAGCTAGTCCATGCAGCGAGGTGCTGAGTCCCGCGAGACACAGCGTATCACGAGAGGCCGCCTTAATGGATACATGCCTTACAGGCCGCCATGACTGAGAATTTCCGTGAGGCGAAGGCCGCCCCCTAATGAGGCAGCCTGTATGGGCCCCGGGGCCTTTACCCTGGCAGGCAGGCAGGCAGGTGCAAACGGCCTCTACTGAGGCTGCCAGCAGGTTGGAAGCCACAGGGCTCGAGGCAGCCAGTTATTCGGAGGTTTATCTTGTTACTGCTGTGGTACCCAGAAGGCCGCCATTATTAAGGCAGCCAGTCCGTACAGTGAGGTGCTGAATAATGCGAGACACAGCGTCCTCCCGAGAGGCCGCCATTATTGAGGAAGGCTGAATGCTGCAGGCCGACATTACTGAGACAGCCAAGAGTTTGGAGGCCGCTTTCCTGGAGGCAGGTAGAAAAATGGAGGCCGCTCAGGTTACAGTAATTGGTACTGTGCAAGCCGCCATTATTCAGGCAGCCAGTCCGTACAGCTAGGTACTGAGTACTGCAAGATGCAGCGCCCTCGCGAGATGAGGCTGTAATTGAGGCACGCCATACTCAGCATGCCGTCATTACTGAGACCTTCTGTACGGCGAAGGCCCCGCCACCGCCCCGGCTAACCTTTTACCGGGTCACTAGTTATTGGTTTACTACTTACCAGTTGACTGGTTACCAGGTGACTGGTTACTGGTTACCAGGTTACTGGTTCCTAGTTACCAAGTTACTGTTGTGGCCATTCAAGAAATAACACCGTGTGCTACTGTCCATGGTGCTGAAATTCCAGCTAATGCGCTGTGAACGCAACAAATAATTCTACCCCAAAACAAACCAACAAACACCTAGAAAAAAAGAAAAACCCTCAAAATTATCAAGTCTGTCCAGGGCGGGAGTCATTCCTTCCCTGGATGGACTAAAGTCACTAGCCTGGATTTGGCACCCTTTCACAGCTAAGCCCTGCAAAGGGCTGCTGCACTGACATGGTGAACGTGTGCGTTCAGTATGTCAGTCCATACCCTAAAGACAGCCCTTTTTGAAGCACTCAGAACCGGTGAGGTCACTGTCCCTGAGGAATCCAATTACACGTAGCCCGAGAGCATTACGGTAGTGGGTATGGTGTAAGCCATCATTATTGAGGCAGTCAGTCCTTACAGCGAGGTGCTGAGTACCACGAGAGGCTGCCATTATTGAGTCAGGTCATACCGTGCAGGCCGACATTACTGAGACCGTCCGTACAGCAGAGGCCTCAGTTAACAAGGCAGCCAGTACGGGGCACGGGGCCTTTACCCTAGCAGGCAGGCGCAGGCCGCCTCTACTGACGCAGCCAAGAGGTTTGAGGCTGCAGTCCTCCAGGCAGGCAGTTATAGGAAACACGCTCTTGTTTCAGCAGTGGGTATTGTGAAGGCCGCCATAATTGAGTCAGCCAGTTCGTACAACAAGATGCTGAGTACCGTGAGACACAGCATCCTTGCTAGAGGCCGCCATTATTGAGGGAGGCCGAATGCTGCATGCCAACATTACTGAGACCTGCCGCACCACAGAGGCCCCCGCTAATGAGACAGCCAGTATGGGGCACAGGGCTTTTACCCTGGCAGGCAGGCAAGTGCAGGCCTCCTCTACTCAGGCATCCAAGAGGTTGGAGGCCGCTTTCCTGGAAGCAGGCAGAAACACGGATCCCGCTCAGGTTGCAGCAATGGGAACGGTGCAGGCCGCCATTATTCAGGCAGCCAGTCCGCACAGCGAGGTGCTAAGTACTGCAAGATACAGCGTCCTCATGACAGGCTGCCATTATTGAGGCAGTCCGTATGCAGTAGGCCGACATTACTGAGACCTTTCATGCCGCAGAGGCCGCTAACGACCCAGCTAGCAGAGGGCACGAGGCCTTTAACCTGCCAGGCAGGCAGGTGTAGGCCGCCTCGACTGAGGCAGCTAGGAGGTTGGAGGCAGCTTTCCTAGAGGAAGGCAGAAAAACAGAGGCTGCTCAGGTTGCGGAAATGGGTACAGTGAAGGCCGCCGTAATTCAGGCAGCCAGTCCGTACAGCTTGGTACTGAGTACTGCAAGATGCAGCGCCCTCGCAAGATGCGGCTGTAATTGAGGCAAGCCATACTCAGCATGCCTTCATTACTGAGACCTTCTGTACGGCGAAGGCCCCGCCACCGCACCTGCTAACCTTTTACCGGGTCACTAGTTATGGGTTTACTACTTACCAGTTGACTGGTTACCAGGTGACTGGTTACTGGATACCAGGTTACTGGTTCCTAGTTACCAAGTTACTGTTGTGGCCATTCAAGAAATAACACCATGTGCTACTGTCCATGGTGCTGAAATTCCAGCTAATGCGCTGTGAACGCAACAAATAATTCTACCCCAAAACAAACCAACAAACACCTAGAAAAAAAGAAAAACCCTCAAAATTATCAAGTCTGTCCAGGGCGGGAGTCATTCCTTCCCTGGATGGACTAAAGTCACTAGCCTGGATTTGGCACCCTTTCACAGCTAAGCCCTGCAAAGGGCTGCTGCACTGACATGGTGAACCTGTGCGTTCAGTATGTCAGTCCATACCCTAAAGGCAGCCCTTTTTGAAGCACTCAGAACCGGTGAGGTCACCGTCCCCGAGGAATCCAATTACACGTAGCCCGATAGCATTACGGTAGTGGGTACGGTGTAGGCCGTCATTATTGAGGCAGTCAGTCCTTACAGCGAGGTGCTGAGTACCACGAGAGGATGCCATTATTGAGTCAGGTCATACAGTGCAGGCCGACATTACTGAGACCTTCCGTACAGCAGAGGCCCCAGTTAACAAGGCAGCCAGTACGGGACACGGGGCCTTTACCCTAGCAGGCAGGCAGTTACAGGCCGCCTCTACTGAGGCAGCCAAGAGGTTTGAGGCTGCAGTCCTCCAGGCAGGCAGTTATAGGAAGCCCGCTCTTGTTTCAGCAGTGGGTATTGTGAAAGCCGCCATAATTGAGTCAGCCAGTTCGTACAACAAGATGCTGAGTACCGTGAGACACAGCATCCTTGCTAGAGGCCACCATTATTGAGGCAGGCCGAATGCTGCATGCCAACATTACTGAGACCTTCCGTACCGCAGAGGCCCTCCCACCCCTTTCCGCAAACGACTCAGCCAGTACGGGAAACGGGGTCCTTACACAGGCCGCCTCTACTGAGGCAGCCAGGGGTTTGGAGGCCGCCGTCCCCTTGGCAGGGAGTTATAGAAATGTGCTAATTGTAAGTACACTTTATTTTGTGATTTATCAGAATGTAATCATAGAGCACGGTTATGCACTGCTTTTATAAGATAAATGTTTTCATTTTCTTTCAATTAAGTTACTGATTATACGGTACACGTCTGTGTATGGAACCATATTCTTATGACACTGGACCTCAAAAGGAAGCTGTCAGGCAAAAACTATCCTTTGCTGCCCTCCTGTGGCAATTTCCGGAATAACACGCTGTGCCACTGTCCCCGGTGCTGACATTCCAGCTAAAGCCCTGTGAACTCCACCAAAAATTCTACCCAGGAAAAAAGTGTCACAAGGTCAGAGAGGATGGGCAGGGCGGCATTCATTCCGTCCCTGGATGGACCAAAGTCACAGTTGTGGGTTCTTCACCGCTTCCTGCTCCCTCCCTGCAAAGGGAGGCCTCGGCTGCTGCGCGGACCGCATGAACCCTTTGGAAACCTGGAAGCCACCAATATTGAGGCAGCCAGTCCGAACAGAGAGGTGGTGAGACCCGCGAAATGCAGCGTGGATGCGAGAGGCCGCCTTAATTGACTCAAGCTATTCGCTGCAGGCCGCCATGACTGAGACCTTCCGTACGGCGCAGGCCCCCGCCATCCCGGCAGCCTGTACTGGGCACAGAGCCTTTACCCTGGCAAGCGCGCAGGTGCAGGCCTCCTCTACTCATGCAGCCAGGGGTGGGAGGCCGCCGTACTCGTGGCAGGCAGTTTTACGGAGCCTGCTCGGGCTGCGGCAGTCGGTACGGTACAGGCCTCCCTTGTTGAGGAAGCTAGTCCATGCAGCAAGGTGCTGAGTCCTGGGAGACGCAGCGTGCGCGCGAGAGGCCGCCTTAATAGACGCATGCCTTATTCCGAAGGCGGCCATGACAGAACTTGCATAAGGCGAAGGCCGCCCCATAACGAGGCAGCCGGTACGGGGCCGGGGCCTTTACCCTGGCAGGCAGGCAGGTGCAAGCGGCCTCTACTGAGGCTGCCAGTAGGTTGCAGACCACAGGGCTCGAGGCAGCCACTTATTCGGAGTTTTATCTGTTTGCTGCTGTGGTACCCAGAAGGCTGCCATTATTGAGGCAGCCAGTGCATACAGCGAGGTGCTGAATTCCGAGAGACTCAGTGTCCTCGCGGAAGGCTGCCATTATTGAGGCAGGCTGTCTGCTTCAGGCCAAATTACTGAGACCTTAAGTACAGCAGAGGCCCCTGCTAACAAGGCAGCCAGTATCAGGCACGAGGCCATTATCCTGGCAAGCAGGCAGGTGCAGGCGGCCTCCACTGAGGCAGTCAGGAGGTTGTAGGAGTTAGTCCTCTAGGCGGGCATTTATACGAAGCCCGCTCTGGTTTTGGCAGTGGGTATCGTGCAGGCCGCCATTATTGAGGGAGGCCGAATGCTGCATGCCGACATTACTGAGACCTTCCGTACCGCAGAGGCCCCCGCTAACGAGACAGCCAGTACGGGGCACGGGTCCTTTACCCTGGCAGGCAGGCAGGTGCAGGCCTCCTCTACTCAAGCAGCCAAGAGGTTGGAGGCCGCTTTCCTGGAGGCAGGCAGAAACACGGATCCCGCTCAGGTTGCAGCAATGGGTACGGTGCAGGCCTCCATTATTCAGGCAGCCAGTTCGTACAGCGAGGTGCTGAGTACCTCGAGAGGCCGCCATTACTGAGGCAGGCCATATCCTGCAGGCCGACATTATTGAGACCTTTTATACACCTGAGGCCCCTGCTAACAAGGCAGCCAATACGGGGCACAGGGTCTTTACTCTGGCAGGCAGACAGGTGCAGGAAGCCTCTACTGGGGTTGCCAGGAGTTATGAGAGTACAGGCCACGAGGCAGCCAGTTATACGGAGTTTTATCGGATTGCTGCTGTGGTACCCAGCAGGCCGCCATTATTGACACCGCCAGTCCTTACAGCGAGGTGCTGAGTACCGCGAGACACAGACTCCTCCCGAGATGCCGCCATTATTGAGGCAGTCCGTATGCAGTAGGCCGACATTACTGAGACCTTCAGTACAGCAGAGGCCCCTGCTAACAAGGCAGACAGTTCGGGGAACGGGGCCTTTACCCTGGGAGGCAGGCAGATGCAGGCCTCCTCTACTGAGGCAGCCAAGATATTGGAGGCCGGTTTCCTGGAGGCAGCCAGAAAAATGGAGCCCGCTCAGGTTGCGGCAATGGGTACTGTGCAGGCCGCCACTATTCAGGCAGCCAGTCCGTACAGCTAGGTACTGAGTACTGCAAGATGCAACACCCTCGCGAGATGCGGCTGTAATTGAGGCACGCCATACTCAGCATGCCGTCATTACTGAGACCTTCTGTACGGCGAAGGCCCCGCCACCGCCCCTGCTAACCTTTTACCGGGTCACTAGTTATTGGTTTACTACTTACCAGTTGACTGGTTACCAGGTGACTGGTTACTGGTTACCAGGTTACTGGTTCCTAGTTACCAAGTTACTGTTGTGGCCATTCAAGAAATAACACCGTGTGCTTCTGTCCATGGTGCTGAAATTCCAGCTAATGCGCTGTGAACGCAACAAATAATTCTACCCCAAAACAAACAAACACACACCCAGAAAAAAAGAAAAACCCTCAAAATCATCAAGTCTGTCCAGGGCGGGAGTCATTCCTTCCCTGGATGGACTAAAGTCACTAGCCTGGATTTTGCACCCGTTCACAGCCCAGCCCTGCAAAGGGCTGCTGCACTGACATTGTGAACCTGTGTGTTCAGTATGTCAGTCCATACCATAAAGGCAGCCATTTTTGAAGCACCCAGAACCGGTGAGGTCACCGTCCTCGAGGAATCCAGTTACTCGGAGCCCGATAGCATTGCGGCAGTGGGTACGGTGCAGGCCGTCATTATTGAGGCAGTCAGTCGTTACAGCGAGGTGGTAGGAAACACGAGAGGCTGCCATTATTGAGCCAGGCCATACCGGGCAGGCCGACATTACTGAGACCTTCCTTACAGCAGAGGCCCCTGCTAACAAGGCAGCCAGTACGGGGCACGGGGCCTTTGCCCTAGCAGGCAGGCTGGTGCAGGGCGCCTCTACTCAGGCAGCCAGGAGGTTGAAGGCTGCAGTCCTCGAGGCAGGCAGTTCTACGAAGCCCGCTCTTGTTTCGGCAGTGGGCATCGTGCAGTTCCCCATAATTGAGTCAGCCAGTCAGTACAGCAAGATGCTGAGTACCGTGAGACACAGCGTCCTCGCGAGAGGCCGCCATTATTGAGGAAGGCCGAATGCTGCAGGCCGACATTACTGAGACCTTCCGTACGGCAGAGGCCCTCCCACCCCTCCCGGCAAACGACACAGCCAGTACGGGAAACGGGGTCCTTACGCTGGCGGGCTGGCAGGTGCAGGCCGCCTCTACTGAGGCAGCCAGGGGTTTGGAGGCCGCCGTCCCCTTGGCAGGGAGTTATAGAAATGTGCTAATTGTAAGTACACTTTATTTTGTGATTCATCAGAATGTAATCATAGAGCACGGTTATGCACTGCTTTTATAAGATAAATGTTTTCATTTTCTTTCAAGTAAGTTACTGATTATACTGTACACATCTGCCTATGGAACCATATATACTTATTCCACTGGACCTCAAAAGGAAGCTGTCAGTCAAAATCTATCCTTTGCTGCCCTCCTGTGGCAATTTCAGGAATAACACGCTGTGCCTCTGTCCCCGGTGCTGACATTCCAGCTAAAGCCCTGTGAACTCCACCAAAAATTCTACCCAGGAAAAAAGTGTCACAAGGTCAGAGAGGATGGGCAGGGCGGCATTCATTCCGTCCCTGGATGGACCAAAGTCACAGTTGTGGGTTCTTCACCGCTTCCTGCTCCCTCCCTGCAAAGGGAGGCCTCGGCTGCTGCGTGGACAGCATGAACCCTTTGGAAACCTAGAAGCCACCAATATTGAGGCAGCCAGTCTGAACAGAGAGGTGGTCAGACCCTTGAAATGCAGCGTGGATCTAGAGGCCGCCTTAGTTGACTCAAGCTGTTCGCTGCAAGCCGCCATGACTGAGACCTTCCGTAAAGCGCAGGCCTCTGCCATCTAGGCAGCCGGTACGGGGCCTGCGGCCTTTACCCTGACAGGCAGGCAGTTACAGACTCACTCTACTGAGGCTGCCAGGAGTTTGGAGGCCAAAGGCCTTGACACAGCCAGTTATACGGAATTTTATCGGATTGTTGCTGTGGTACCAAGCAGGCCGCCATTATTCAGGCAGCCATCAGTACAGTGAAGTGCTGAATAACGCGAGAAACAGCATCCTCGCGAGAGGCCGCCATTATTGAGGCAGAAAGAATGCTGAAAGCCGACATTACTGAGATCTGCCATACAGCAGAAGCCCCTGCTAACAAGACAGCCAGTACGGGGCACGGGGCCTTTACCCTAGCAGGCAGGCAGGTGCAGGCCGCCTCTACTGAGACAGCCAGGAGGTTGGAGGCTGCAGTCCTCGAGGCAGGCAGTTATATGAAGCCCGCTTTGGTTTTGGCAGTGGGTATCGTTCAGTCCGCCATAATTGAGGCAGCCAGTTCGTACAGCAAGGTGCTGAGTACCGTGAGACACAGCGTCCTCGCGAGAGGCCGCCATTATTGAGGGAGGCTGAATGCTGCATGCCGACATTTCTGAGACCTTCCGTATGGCAGAGGCCCCCGCTAACGAGACAGACAGTACAGGGCACGGGGCCTTTACCCTGGCAGGAAGGCAGGTGCAGGCCTCCTCTACCCAGGCAGCCAAGAAGTTGGAGGCCGCTGTTCTGAAGGAAGGCAGAAAAACGGAGCCCGCTCAGGTTGCGGCAATAGGTACAGTGCAGTCCGCATTATTCAGGCAGCCAGTTCATACAGCGAGGTGCTGAGTACCGTGAGAGGCCGCCATTACTGAGGCAGGCCATATCCTGCAGGCCGACATTCCTGGGACCTTTTATACAGCAGAGGCCCCTGCTAACAAGGCAGCCAGTACGGGGCACGGGGCCTTTACCCTGGTAGGCAGGCAGGTGCAGGCAGCCTCTACTGAGGTTACCAGGAGTTATGAGAGTACAGGCCTCGAGGAAGCCAGTTATATGGAGTTTTATCGGGTTGCTGCTGTGGTACCCAGCAGGCCGCCATTACTGACACAGCCAGTCCGTACAGCGAGGTGCTGCGTACCGCGAGACCCCGAGTCCTCGCAAGAAGCCGCCATTATTGAGGGAGGCCTTATGCTGCAGCCTGACATTACTGAGACCTGCCATACAGCAGAGGTCTCTGCTAACAAGGCAGCCGGTATGGGGCACGGGGTCTTTACGCTGGCGGGCCGGCAGGTGCAGGCCGCCTCTACTGAGGCAGCCAGGGGTTTGGAGGCCGCTGTCCCCTTGGCAGGGAGTTATAGAAATGTGCTAATAGTAAGTACTCCTTATTTTGTGATTTATCATAATGTTTATGATTATAGACCAGGGTTATGCACGGCTTTTATCAGATAAATGTTTTCATTTACTTTCAAGTAAGTTACTGATTATACTGTACACGTCTGTCTATGGAACCATATACTTATTCCACTGGACCTCAAAAGGAAGCTGTCAGGCAAAACCTGTCCTTTGCTGCCCTCCTGTGGCCATTTCGGGAATAACACTCTGTGCCTCTGTCCCTGGTGCTGATATTCCAGCTAAAGCCCTGTGAACTCAACCAAAAATTCTACCCAGGAAAAAAGGGTCACAAGATCAGAGAGGCAGGGCAGGGCGGCATTCATTCTGTCCCTGGATGGACCAAAGTCACAGTTGTGGGTTCATCACCGCTTCCTGCTCCCTCCCTGCAAAGGGAGGCCTCGGCTGATGTGCTGACATCATGAACGCTTTGGAAACCTAGAAGCCACCAATATTGAGGCAGCCAGTCCTAACAGAGAGGTGGTGAGACCCCCTAAATGCAGCGTGGATCAAGAGGCCGCGTTAATTTACTCAAGGTATTTGCTGCAGGCCGCCATGACTGAGACCTTCCATACGTCCCAGGCCCCCGCCATCTAGGCAGCCAGTACTGGGCACAGAGCCTTTACCCTGGCAGGCAGGCAGGTGCAGGCTGACTCTACTGAGGCTATCAGCAGGTTGGAAGCCACAGGCCTCTACACAGCCAGCTATACGGAGTTTTATCGGGTTGCTACCGTGGTACCCAGCAGTCCGCCATGATTTTTTATTTTATTTTATTTTATTTTATTTAAATATATTTTATTGATTTTTTACAGAGAGGAAGGGAGAGGGATAGAGAGTTAGAAACATCGATGAGAGAGAAACATCGACCATCTGCCTCCTGCACACCCCTCACCGGGGATGTGCCCGCAACCAACGTACATGCCCTTGACCGGAATCGAACCTAGGACCTTTCAGTCCGCAGACCGACGCTCCATCCACTGAGCCAAACCGGTTTCGGCATGGCCGCCATTATTGACGCAGCCAGTCCGTACAGCGAGGTGCTGAGTACCACGAGAAGCATAGTCCTCGCGAGAGGCCGCCATTATTGAGGCAGTCCGTATGCAGTAGGCCGACATTACTGAGACCTTCAGTACAGCAGAGGCCCCTGCTAACAAGGCAGCCAGTATGGGGAACGGGGCCTTTACCCTGGGAGGCAGGCAGATGCAGGCCTCCTCTACTGAGGCAGCCAAGAGATTGGAGGCCGCTTTCCTGGAGGCAGCCAGAAAAATGGAGGCCGCTCAGGTTGCGGCAATGGGTACTGTGCAGGTTGCCATTATTCAGGCAGCCAGTCCGTACAGCGAGGTACTGAGTACTGCAAGTTGCAGCGCCCTCGCGAGATGCTGCTGTAATTGAGGCACGCCATACTCAGCATGCCGTCAATACAGAGACCTTCTGTACGGTGGAGGCCTTGCCACCGCCCCTGCTAACGAGGCAGCCAGCTGCAGGCCGCCTTCACTGAGGCAGCCAGTATGCTGAAAGCCGACGTCCTCGAGGCACTGAGTTACACGCAGCCCGCAAGTATTGTGGCAGTGGGTACCGTGTAGGCCGTCATTATTGAGGCATCCCATTCCCTGGATGTCGCCATTTTTAAAGCAGCTACTCTATTCAGCGAGGTGCTGCAGGACTGCAAGAAGCAGTGTCCTTGCGAGAGGCCGGCATTATGCACTAATGATGCAGGCGGCATGCAGGTCTGCTTTACTAAGGTTACTAGTTATTAGTTTACAAGTTAATGGGATACTGGTTGCTCGTTACCAGGGTACGTGTTACTGGTTACTAGTTACCTGGTAACTAGGTAACTGGTTACCAGGTAACTTGTTGCCAGGTCACTAGTTGCCAGGTTAGTAGTCACTAGGTTACCTTTTAACGGGTCACTGGTTATTGGTTTACTAGTTACCAGGTGACTGGTTACTGGTTACCAGGTTACTGGTTCCTAGTTACCAAGTTACTGTTGTGGCCATTCAAGAAATAACACCGTGTGCGTCTGTCCATGGTGCTGAAATTCCAGCTAATGCCCTGTGAACGCAACAAATAATTCTACCCCAAAACAAACAAACAAACACCCAGAAAAAAAAGAAAAACCCTCAAAATCATCAAGTCTGTCCAGGGCGGGAGTCATTCCTTCCCTGGATGGACTAAAGTCACTAGTCTGGATTTTGCACCCGATCACAGCCCAGCCCTGCAAAGGGCTGCTGCACTGACATGGTGAACCTGTGCATTCACTATGTCAGTCCATACCCTAAAGGCAGCCATTTTTGAAGCACTCATAAACGGTGAGGTCACCGTCCTCGAGGAATCCAATTACACGGAGCCCGATAGCATTGTGGCAGTGGGTACGGTGCAGGCCGTCATTATTGAGGCAGCCAGTCCTTACAGCGAGGTGCTGAGTACCCCGAGAGGCTGCCATTATTGAGGCAGGCCATACCGAGGAGGCTGACATTACTGAGACCGTCCGTACAGCAGAAGCCCCTGCTAACAAGGCAGCCAGTACGGGGCACAGAGCCTTTACCCTGGCAGGCAGGCAGGTGCAGGCCGCCTCTACTGAGACAGCCAGGAGGTTGGAGGCTGCAGTCCTCGAGGCAGGCAGTTATATGAAGCCCGCTCTTGTTTTGGCAGTGGGTATCGTTCAGTCCGCCATAATTGAGTCAGCCAGTTCGTACAGCAAGGTGCTGAGTACCGTGAGACACAGCATCCTCGCGAGAGGCCGCCATTATTGAGGGAGGCTGAATGCTGCATGCCGACATTTCTGAGACCTTCCGTACCGCAGAGGCCCCCGCTAACGAGACAGACAGTACAGGGCACGGGGCCTTTACCCTGGCAGGCAGGCAGGTGCAGGCAGCCTCTACTGAGGTTGCCAGGAGTTATGAGACTACAGGCCTCGAGGAAGCCAGTTATATGGAGTTTTATCGGGTTGGTGCTGTGGTACCCAGCAGGCCGCCATTACTGACACAGCCAGTCCGTACAGCGAGGTGCTGCGTACCGCGAGACCCCGAGTCCTCGCAAGAAGCCGCCATTATTGAGGGAGGCCTTATGCTGCAGCCTGACATTACTGAGACCTGCCATACAGCAGAGGTCTCTGCTAACAAGGCAGCCGGTATGGGGCACGGGGTCTTAACGCTGGCGGGCCGGCAGGTGCAGGCCGCCTCTACTGAGGCAGCCAGGGGTTTGGAGGCCGCTGTCGCCTTGGCAGGGAGTTATAGAAATGTGCTAATAGTAAGTACTCCTTATTTTGTGATTTATCATAATGTTTATGATTATAGACCAGGGTTATGCACGGCTTTTATCAGATAAATGTTTTCATTTACTTTCAAGTAAGTTACTGATTATACTGTACACGTCTGTCTATGGAACCATATACTATTACACTGGACCTCAAAAGGAAGCTGTCAGGCAAAACCTGTCCTTTGCTGCCCTCCTGTGGCCATTTCAGGAATAACACGCTGTGCCTCTGTCCCTGGTGCTGATATTCCAGCTAAAGCCCTGTGAACTCCACCAAAAATTCTACCCAGGAAAAAAGGGTCACAAGGTCAGAGACGCTGTGCAAGGCGGCATTCATTCCGTCCCTGGATGGACCAAAGTCACAGTTGTGGGTTCTTCACCGCTTCCTGCTCCCTCCCTGCAAAGGGAGTCCTCGGCTGCTGCGCGGACAGCATGAACCCTTTGGAAACCTAGAAGCCACCAATATTGAGGCAGCCAGTCCGAAAAGAGAGGTGGTGAGACCCGCGAAATGCAGCGTGGATGCGAGAGGCCGCCTTAATGGACTCAAGGTATTTGCTGCAGGCCGCCATGACAGAGACCTTCTGTATGGCGCAGGCCCCCGCCATCCAGGCAGCCAGTACTGGGCACAGAGCCTTTACCCTGGCAGGCCGGCAGGTGCAGGCCTCCTCTACTCATGCAGCCAGGGGGTGGGAGGCCGCCGTACTCGTGGCAGGCAGTTTTCCGGAGCCTGCTCGGGCTGCGGCAGTGGGTACTGTACAGGCCGCCATTGTTGAGGAAGCTAGTCCATGCAGCAAGGTGCTGAGTCCTGCGAGACGCAGCATGCTCGCGAGAGGCCGCCTTAATAGACGCATGCCTTACGCCGCAGGCCGCCATGACTGAGAACTTGCGTAAGGCGAAGGCCGCCCCCTAACGAGGCAGCCGGTACGGGGCCTGGGGCCTTTACCCTGGCAGCCAGGCAGGTGCAAGCGGCCTCTAGTGAGGCTGCCAGCAGGTTGCAGACCACAGGGCTCGAGGCAGCCAGTTATTCAGAGTTTTATCGGGTTGCTGCTGTGGTACCCAGAAGATCGCCATTATTGAGGCAGCAAGTCCATACAGCGAGGTGCTGAATTCCGCGAGACGCAGTGTCCTCGTGGGAGGCTGCCATTATTGAGGCCGGCCGTCTGCTGCAGGCCAAATTACTGAGACCTTCAGTACAGCAGAGGCCCCTGCTAACAAGACAGCCAGTACGGGGAACGGGGATTTTACCCTGGCAGGCAGGCAGATGCAGGCCTCATCTACTGAGGCAGCCAAGAGATTGGAGGCCGCTTTCCTGGAGGCAGGCAGAAAAATGGAGCCCGCTCAGGTTGCGGCAATGGGTACTGTGCAGGACGCCACTATTCAGGCAGCCAGTCCGTACAGGTAGGTACTGAGTACTGCAAGATGCAGCGCCCTCGCGAGATGCGGCTGTAATTGAGGCACGCCACACTCAGCATGCCGTCATTACAGAGACCTTCTGTACTGCGAAGGCCCCGCCACCGCCCCTGCTAACCTTTTACCGGGTCACTAGTTATTGGTTTACTACTTACCAGTTGACTGGTCACCAGGTGACTGGTTACTGGATACCAGGTTACTGGTTCCTAGTTACCAAGTTACTGTTGTGGCCATGCAAGAAATAACACTGTGTGTTTCTGTCCATGGTGCTGAAATTCCAGCTAATGCCCTGTGAACGCAACGAATAATTCTACCCCAAAACAAACAAACACACACCCAGAAAAAAAGAAAAACCCTCAAAATCATCAAGTCTGTCCAGGGCGGGAGTCATTCCTTCCCTGGATGGACTAAAGTCACTAGCCTGGATTTTGCACCCGTTCACAGCCCAGCCCTGCAAAGGGCTGCTGCACTGACATGGTGAACGTGTGCGTTCAGTATGTCAGTCCATACCCTAATGGCAGCCATTTTTGAAGCACTCATAAACGGTGAGGTCACCGTCCTCGAGGAATCCAATTACACGGAGCCCGATAGCATTGCAGCAGTGGGTACGGTGCAGGCCGTCATTATTGAGGGAGGCTGAATGCTGCATGCCGACATTATTGAGACCTTCCGTACCACAGAGGCCCCCGCTAACGAAACAGCCAGTACGGGGCACGGGGTCTTTACCCTAGCAGGCAGGCAGGTGCAGGAAGCATCTATTGAGATTGCCAGGAGTTTTGAGAATACAGGCCTCGAGGCAGCCAGTTATATGGACTTTTCTTAGGTTGCAGCAGTGGGACCCAGCAGGACGGCAATATTGAGGCAGCCAGTCTGAAGAGCGAGGTGCTGAGTACCTTGAGACTAAGCATCCTTGCGAGAGGCCTCCTATATTGAGACAGGCCTTAGGCTGCAGGCCGACATTATTGAGACCTTCCGTACAGCAGAGGCCCATGCTAACAAGGCTGCCAGTACAAGGCAAGGGGCCTTTACCCTGGCAGGCAGGCAGGTGCAGGCCGCCTCTACTGAAGCAGCCAGGAGGTTGGAGGCTGCAGTCCTCGCGGCAGGCATTTATACGAAGCCCGCTCTGGTTTTGGGAGTGGGTATCGTGCAGGCACAATAATTGAGTCAGCCAGTTCGTACAGCAAGGTGTTGAGTACCACGAGAAGGACTGTCCTCGTGAGAGGCAGGCATTATTGAGGCAGACCCAATGCTGCAGGCCGACATTACTGAGACGTTCCCTATGGCAGAGGCCCACTGCTAATGACACAGCCATTACGGGGAAATGGCTGCCTCAATTATGGAGGCCTGCACGATACCCACTGCCAAAACCAGAGTGGTCTCCGTTTAATTACCTGCCTTGAGGCTGTGGACTACAACCTGCTGGCATCCTCAGTAGAGTCAGCCTGCACCTGCCTGCCTGACATGGTAAAGCCCCATGCCCCATACCGGCTGCCTTGTTAGCAGAGGCTTCTGCTGTATGGAAGGTCTCAGTAACGTCGGCCTGCAGCATTCGGCCTGCCTCAATAATGGCGGCCTGCACGATACCCACTGCTGCAGCCGAGCGGGCTCCATAAAACTGCCTGCCATGAGGACGGCGGCCTCCCACCCCCTGGCTGCATGAGTAGAGAAGACCTGCACCTGCCGGACTGGCCTGGTTGCAGGCCCCACGGTGGTGGCCAGCTGAGCAGCACTCCCCAGGGAGCAATGGCGGCCCCTGGGTCCCTGCACACCATCTGGCATTGAGCATCCCGGGTCTCCAGCACGCCAGCCACCGTCCTTAGGGCCCTCAAGATGGTCAAGGGCATATCAACCGCATGTTCGACAAGAACCTGCAGGACCTGATGCATGGCATCAGGGAGGACAAGCCCTCAATGACGCTGGAGCCTCCCCTGAGACATGCCTCTCCTTTGGCCTCCATCTTCACAGCCAGCAGCACAGCCTCATCTATCTGTCCGATTCTGACCCTACTGCCTCCCCCTTAGAAGGGCCGCTGCAATCACACTGGGACCTGTGGGGAATCCAGGGTGCTCCCCATCTCAGGAGATAGAAAAGGCTTGGATGTTCTCCCTGGAGCTTCTGGAAGGACCTGTCTTGTTACAGCAGCTGCAGGACACTTGGAGTCTCACCTCCTTCCCCCAATCAGCTCCAAACAGCCACTGCTCCTTTAGCCTAAGCCCCTGAAGTGTTGCAGCCACACACGCTGCTCCACGACACAACCCCTTGACCCTCTGTAAGACATTAGCCTCCAGCTGCTCTTCTGCCACCATCTTGCTCACTATCCACCTTGAACAACACCAGCCCTGGGTTGTCCCCACTGGAACTGGAAAAGTCCATCACACCAGTTATGAAATAAGTCATGGAGGTGTAACTGCAGCATAGGCAATAGAGACAGATGTGAACTAGACTTATGGGGTAATCACGTTGTAAGGTATGTAAATGTTGAATCACTATGTTGTACACAGGAAAGTAATGGTTACTGTATGTCAATTAAAGTTAAAAATAAATTTAGAATAATAAAAAAGTGCATTCAATTAGTAGCTGGTGTTGCTCACTGGTTAGAACATTTGCTTGCCAGACATACACTCACCACTGTAGTTAACAATGGCAACAATGAACATATTAGGCAGAGTGGGTGGGTCACCATAATGGGAACCTCAGTGCAGCAGTCCATGGGGGCCTCCCTTTGTAGAGCTGGGGCGGGAAGAGGTAAAGAACATAGAGCCGTGCCGGGGCCGGTTTGGCTCAGTGGATAGAACGTCAGCCTTTGGACAGGGGGGGTGCCGAGTTCGATTCTGGTCAGGGGCATGTGCCTTGGTTATGGGCACATCCCCGGTGGGGGGTTGTGCGGGGGGCGGCTGATGGATGTTTCTCTCTCATCGATGTTTCTAGCTCTCTGTCCCTCTCCCTTCCTCTCTGTAAACAATCTGTAAACAATCAATGAAATATATTTTTAAAAAAGAACACAGAGCCGTGACTAGAGAATGATTGCTGCCCTGGACAGCTTCGATGATTTTGTGGGAGGGGGTTTTCTGGGTAGAAATTTTGGTCGTGTTCACGAGGCTTTACCTGGAATTGCAGCAACATGGACAGAGACACAATGTGTTGTTCCTTGAATGGCCACAGGAGGGTAGTAGAAGATTATTTTTGCGCAGGAATTGGTTGATAGCGTCCTTTAAGGCCTAGCATAATAAATACATAGATCCATAGACATGTACAGTATAATCAGTAACTTAATTGAAGAAAAAAAATAAGCGTTTATCCCTTAAAACCAGTGTATAAGTCTGCTCTATTATTAAATTCTGAAAAATCACAAAATAAAGGATGTTTAGTCTTAGCATGTTCCTACAGGATTATTTTATCTTTCATTCTGAAAGAGACAGGCATAGGTATTGAGCAGAACCCTTTGAGTTACAAGAGCAGATTTCAAAACCAAAGTATTAACTAGAATGTCTTATTCAGAAAAAAATGTGTTTACAACTAATTTACTAGGAGAAGAAAGTACTCAATCTTAATAACCTAATGTCACTGCAGTAACTTGAAAAAATATGAAGCAATATTGGAATTTACTAAGATCTTGGAAAGGGAGACTCATTTGCATGCTGCTGAAATACATCCAAATTCTTCATTTCCAAAGCAAATTCACCTTTTCCACTTCTGACCCTGGCCATGACACAAACCCTGACCCCTCACATTCACCCTCACCCTAAAACCCTAACCCCAACTCCAGCCCTAGTCTCAGCCCCAGCCTTGACCTCGGACCCTTGACCGCCCCTCCGAGTTATATTTTTTAAAGTGAATAGAATCCGTAGCTGGTATTGCTCAGTGGTTAGAGCACAACTTGCCAGACATACGCTCACTCGCTACTCTCTAGTTAAGAGGCACCAAGGAACATTAGGCAGGATGGTGGGCCACCATAAAGGGAACCTCAGTGCAGCGGTCTCCGGGGCCTCCCTTTGCAGGGCTGGGGTGGGAAGAGGTGAAGAACCCAGAGCCGTGACTTCGGTCCATCAGAGACGGAATGATTGCCGCCATGGACAGCCTCGATGATTTTGTGGGTTTTCTTCTTTTTCTGGGTAGAATTTTTGGTCGTGTTCACAGGGCTTTAGCTGGAATTTCAGCACCGTGGACAGAGACACAGTGTGTTATTCCTTCAATAACCACAGGAGGGTAGCAGAGGATTATTTTTGCGCAGGAATTGGCTGAGGGCGTCTATTGAGGGCTGGAGTAATAAGTATATAGAATCATAGATGTGTACAGTATAGTCAGTTACTTACTTGAAGAAAAATTGAAGCGTTTATCCTATAAAAACACTGTATAAGTCTGCTTTATGTTTACATTCAAATAAATCACAAAATAAGGTATGCTTGGTCTTAGCACATTTCTACAGGTTTATTTTATCTTTCATTCTGAAAAAGACAGAAACAGAGATCCCTTTTGAGCTACAAGAACACGTTTTGAAACCATTGTGTTTCAACACCAAAGAATTAACTAGAATCTTATGTTCAGGAAAAAATTGTGTTTACAACTTATTTCCTAGGAGAAAAAAAAACACCTCAGTAATAATAACCTAATATCACAGAAGTAACTTTAAAAAATATGAAGCAATATTGGAATTTACTAAGACCCTGGACAGGGTTTGGTTAAGGATAAGATAAGCCTCTTAGCCGTAGAGAAGTTGTATGCCTGGCTTCAGTAGATACGAGCCTATGAGGTAATTTAGCGTGAAAACAGGAGGTGTTTCCTAACCCTGCATCCTATTATGAAAAGCTCTGCGTGCCTGCTGCTCTGTAAGAGCCCAATTAGAGATGAGAGGAAGTCCATCCCCAGTGAACCAAATGGGCGAAGAACAGTGACCATCGATGGTCAGTGTGTCAACCATCTGGGCACAAAAGGAGTCAGAGGCCTCAAAGTGGAGAGCGCTGACCCTTCAGTATTCACAGAGGGTGACTCGGACCCACTCCCAGTCCAGAGGAGGACGTGTTCCCGGTTTGCAGGGAGCAGATGGGAGACGAGAAGGAGACTCACAAGAGAGGCTGGGAGACTCATGTGGTGAACTCTGATTAGGACCGAAGGTTCTTGTGCAAGAAAAGGCCTTGGATAAGAAGCCCTCTGACCCATAAAGGCTTGTGCTGTTCTGAACTTTTCAATCACTGCCTATTAATTACTTTAGAGCCGACAAAGAATGAGCCTGTCCTGGATCTTGGCCAAACAATGTACCCACAAACAGGGCCAAGCCATGCGGAGCCTTGGTCAGAAGTTTGGGTCTTATCCTAACAGTGATGAGGGTCAAGAGGGATTGAGACCCAGTGACGTCATTGGGCCTTGCCTTGCCAAGCGTGGGAGAGAGGAGCAGCGGCTGTGAAAATCAGGAGGGATGGCCTGCTCCTGGGGATCAGGAGCCTGTACTGCTCCCTGGTGCCTCCTGCAGCCCCAGGCTCCCAACGCGCCCTCTTCAGCTCCTTCCGGGGGGCATTTCCCGACTTTTTTTCCTTCGGAGCCAGCACATCCTTGCTGAAAGGCCTCCACTCTCAGGCCAAGCTGCGGGACACAGCGTGGGGAGAGGAACGCGGAGGGGAGGAGTAGGCGAGGCAGGCTGCTGCTGGGCTCGCTGAGAACACACAGGGCAGCCTTGTTTGGGGCGCAGTGGGTTACACAACCGTTTCCACCTGGCCGAGAGCCGGGACGGATTACAGAGGCTGCCAGGAAAGCCTGGTCACTGCTGCTGGAGGAGCTGGGGCGGGGGCTGCAGAGGCCGGGAGCGGAGGCTGGAAATGAGGCTGAGCGGCGGGAGCCCGGTCACCCTGTTGGCTCTTTGGCTGGCAGGTGCCTCGTGAAGACCTGGCCCGAGTTTTCAAAACTGCGGGTTTCTCAATCCCCCTTGGGCCCACGGTCTCCTCCCCACCACTCCCCAGCCTGCAGGTTCCTTCACTGCCAGTCAGTTCCCATAAATGGGATGGCTTGGGGCACAGGGGAGTGGAGGGGACAGGTATAAAAGGAAGTGTGAGGCCCCAGGTGGGCACAGGAGCACAGCAAGAGGCCACACCATGCCCCTCTCTGCTGCGGCCAGGACGGGTCTGAGGGGGGCTCAGACAGGTCTCTGGGCTGACCACGGGTCTGGGTTGTGGGTGTTCAGGCTGAAGGGCTCAGACAGCCTACAGAGCCACTGCACGGAGGGGTCTGAACCTGCTGTGGGGGGGGCAGAGACAGTGGAGGGAGAGGAAGCAGAGCCAAGGGAGGGGGAGAGGAGGGGAGGAAGTGGAGGGGGAGAGGAGGGGGGGTAGTGGAGCGGGGAAGGAGGGGAGGAAGTGGAGGGGGGAAGGAGGGGAGGAAGGGGCTCTCAGAAGCAGGACTGACCCTGGATCTCCCACAGGCTTTGTGGTCCTGCTGGCGGAGCAGAGCTGTAAGTAACCCCCTTGGGTCCCAGGAGGCAGGGGTGGTGCGGGGAGTGGTGAGGAAGGGTTGGCAGATTAACATTTGTTAAAGGGAGATGATGGTTATCTTGATGTTTATTTTACTAGTGTCTACTTTTCTGTATATTTGAAATTTTTCTAAATACGAATATTTCAAAGGCTTGGGTTCAGTGAGGCCTGGGGGGGGGGGTCAGAGTGGATAGGAGATGCCAGCTGACCTGCCTCCAGGATCAAGAGGGCAGAAACGCTTCCTTGGCAGCAGGAGGACTCGGGACCCCTGCCCTGGGGCCCAGCTTGGGGGAAAGGCTGAGGGGCCTGGGGGCTGACAAGCCAGGACGCCCAGAGGAGGGCAGAGAAGAGGCGGCCAGAGCCTCTCAGGTCCACCCTAGAGGCCGGGGTCTCCTCCAGGAACCCTTCCCGACCTCACTCCTCGTTCTCAGCCTGGGGGCTCCCAGAGGCAGAGGCCAGAGCCGCCCCTTCGTTCACATTCTAACTTGGCTCACAACTCTGCCCTGAGGGCTGAGCTCAGGGCTCAGCGAGAGGGTCCCTGGCGGAAGCCTGGCCCAGGTCCCACCTGACGTTTCCTGTGGGTGCCGCCTACAAGCTGGTCTGCTACTACACCAGCTGGTCCCAGTACCAGGAGGGCTCCACGAGCTGCTTCCCAGACGCCATAGACCCCTTCCTCTGCACCCACGTCATCTACAGCTTCGCCAACATCAGCAACGACGAGATCGACACCTGGGAGTGGAACGATGTGACGCTGTACGACACGCTGAACACACTCAAGACCAGGTTGGGCCGGGGCAGGGGGAGGATGGAGGAGGGTGGCTGGTCCAGGGCATCACCCCCAGCACCCGCCTCTGGGTAGATCATCCGAGGCCTTAGCTTACGTGGGAGGCGGTGACGAGGGCGGGTGCTGGGCAGTGTTTGGGGTGCTGATGGAGGCGGCTGGAGAAAAGGGCACCACTGAGCTCTGAGAAGGGAGGCCTCCGTCACTGTCACTGAGGGTGTCTCTCCAGGGCATGGACTTTGCTGGGGCTCCATTTTCCCATATCCTGGAGTGGGGGGTGGGATTAGGCAGCCCACCTTAGTCTTAGAAACCGAATCTCAGGGATGGAAGGACCTTGGAAGCCAAACCTGGGGCCACCCGGTGTCTCGGCACTTCCGCCACCTGCCTCCCGCCTCCTCCTGCCCCACAGGAACCCCAACCTGAAGACCCTCTTGTCCGTGGGAGGATGGAGCTTTGGTTCTCAAAGGTAGGACCCCTCCCAGATGGAGATGGACTAGGAGTGCGGAGGCATGAGGGTCACAGGAGCCCAGACTGGTTAGGCACAGGGTCCCACCTCATGTACAACCAAGAAACCGGAGCCCACAGAGCCAGAGGGACTTGCCAGGAGTCGCACAGCAGCTGACAGTGGATCTTATTGCTCCTTTTTACCAGCTCAGACCTGAGGCTGGACGGAGGGGGTGGAAAGAATGGGAAACGGTGGAGAGCCTGGGCGGACTTCCCGGGGTGGGTGGTGTGGGAGCAGGGCGTGCAGAGGGGGCGGGGCACGGCCACAGCAGCTCCCATTTAGTGCGTGGTTACTAAGTGTCAGGCACCCTTTCAGGCCATTTCACATGCAATCCTCACAGTGGCACCAGGATACTATATTTATGCCCATTTTACAGATGAGCTCACTGACACCCAGGCTACCACCTGTGCGAGTGGCTTGGCTAGTGGGTGACGGAGCCGCCCTTGGAAACCAGGGGTGTCTGGCTCCAAAGCACATGGCTAGAAGCTCCAAACCACCGTGGCTGTGTCTCCTGGGGCTGTGGGCTAAGCCTCCTGCTCCTCAGGGCACAGAAACCCCCCAGAGGGGACCGTGCCCAGCGTCTCAGCACTAAGCACTCTTCTGCGGTGATTTCGTTCCTAGATTTTCCAAAATAGCCTCCTACACCCAGAGTCGCAGGACTTTCATCAAGTCGGTGCCACCGTTCCTTCGGACCCACGGCTTCGACGGGCTGGACCTGGCCTGGCTCTACCCTGGACGAAGGGACAAGCGGCATCTCACCTCTCTGGTCAAGGTGGGTCAGGTCCGGGACAGAGGCAGGGAGGCGGGCGGGACCAAGAGGGGTGGACAGAGCTGTCTCCCACCGATGTCCTGTGAGGGCGGGGAAGAGGGACTGAGGCCTCCATGCTTCAGGGTGCTGGGACCTGACCCCGGAGGAGGACCCACAGGCCTGTGCCCAGAGACCCCGCAGAGCAGGAAGACACCGTGACCATGGTGGGGCGGAGTGGGGTCAGTAAACAAGCACCCACGTGCCATGCCCACTTAGTGGGTGTCACTGTGCACAGTCCTATGACGGGTGGGATGCAGGCACATCCCGGGAGGGCAGCCCAAGCATCTCCAGGGACCAGGGAGCGGCCATACAGACAGATGGCCTGCAGCACCAGGCCCGCTCACTCTGGTCCCGGGTGTCTGCTGGGACAGCGCAGACCAGAGCCAGATTCCGCCACCGTCCCCTGGAGTCCAGCTGGGAGCTCGCGGTCCCTCCAGGGCAGGAGTCACTGGGTGACGGGGTGGGGGTGGGCACGAGATGAGCCCAGGAGGAGGTGGGTAGGCCTGGATACAGGACCGCTGAGGTGCCACCCGTGTTTCTCCGGGGCCCTCAGGAGGCCATGAGGTGCTCAGAGCTGGCCTTCCACCAAGGGTCTCTCCCACCCCTGGGGCCCCTTTCACATGCTGCCTCCCTCCCGCCAGGAAAGGAAGGCCGAGTTTGTCAAGGAAGCCCCTGAAGAAACCCAGCCTCTGCTCCTGAGCGCCGCGGTGTCCGACGGGAAGGTGGCCCTGGACAGAGGCTACGACATCTCCCAGCTGGCCCAGTGAGTCCCGCCACTGTCCTCCGTGAGAGCCACAGGCAGCCAGGAGGTCACGCTCCCTCTCTGTGTCTGTCTCCCCCTCCGTCATGGGAATAAGAACACCCGTCCTTCCTTTTCACTTGGGTCTTGTACCGACGGTGGAGAGAGTGGCTAGGAAGGAGTTTGTAGGAAAGGAAGTAGGAAGAGCTTACACACCAGCCGGCCACCCCGCCCAGCGCTGTCCGCACGAGGCTGAGAGTGCTCTGTATAACTGCCTGCCTCGAGGACTGTGGCCTCCAACCTCCTGGCTGCCTCAGTAGAGGCGGCCTGCACCTGCCTGCCTGCCAGGGTAAAGGCCCCGTGCTCCATACTGGCTGCCTTGTGAGCGGGGCCTTTGCCTTACGGAAGGTCTCAGCTGTCTGCCTGACAGGGTAAAGGCACCTGCCCCGTACTGGCTGCCTCCTTAGCCTCGGTGATTTTGTGGAGTTTTTGTTTTTGTTTATTTTTTATGAATAGAACATTTCGTTGTGTTTTCAGGCAAAGCTGAGAGTTCAGTACAATGGACAGAAGCACTCATTGGTATTCCTTGTGTAGCCTCAAGAGGGTAGCAGAGGAGCGTTGTTGCAAAGGAATTGGCTGACAGAGTCCTTTGAGGTTTGTGTAATAAGTGCATGGATGCATAGACGTGGACCATTACAGTATCATCAGTAACTTACTTGAAGGAAAATTAAAAGCGTTTATCCTATAAACCCAGAGTATATGTCTGCTCAATGCTTACATTCTGATAAGTCGCAAAATAAGGAATCCTGTTCTTAGAACATTTCTGCAGGAGTATTTTATCTTTCATTCTGAACGAGACAGGCATAGGTATGGAGCAGAACCCTTTGAGTACATGACCACGTTTCAAAAGCACTGTGGTCCAGGACCAAACCACTAACTAGAATCTTTTATTCAGAGAAATATGTGTTTACAAATAATTTACTAGGAGAAAAACATAGTCAGTTCTAATAACCTTAATATCCCTAAAGTAACTTGAAAAAATATGGAGCAACATTCGAATTTACTATGATCCTGGAATGGGCTACTCATTTTGATGTTTCTGAAATACAATCAGACAAATTTACATTTTGCATCCCAAATTTATCTTTTGCAAACCAGTTCACCATTTCCAAAACACATTGACCTTTTACAGTTAAAATGCACCTTTGGTGAAGCAAATTTCCCTTGTGCAAAGCAAATTCGATTTTGTAAAGCAAATTCTCCATTTCAACAGCAAATTCGCCTTTTCCACTTCTGACTCTGACCCCAACCCCAACTCTGACCATGAACCCTCACCTTAAAACCATAACACTGAACCCAGCCCTAGCCCAAGCCCTAGCCTTGAACTCTGACCCTTAACTTCGTTCAAATTTATATTTTCAAAAGTGAATAGAATCTGTAGCTTGTGTTGCTCACTGGTTAGAGCATCGGCTTGCCAGACATACACTCTCCACTCCATAGTTTTAAAAAATGGCACCAATGAACACATTAGCCAGGGTGATCGGGTCACCTTAAGGGGAACCTTTGCAGGGCTGGGGTAGGAAGAGGTGCAGAACCCAGAGCCGTGACTTCGGTCCACCAGGGACGGAATGATTGCCGCCATGGACAGCCTCGACGATTTTGTGGGGGTTTTCTTTTTTTTTTCTGGGTAGAATTTTTGTTGTGTTCACAGGGCTTCAGTTGGAATTTCAGCACCATGGACAGAGATGGGTGTGTTATTCCTTGAATAGCCACAGGAGGGCAGCAGAGGATTATTTTTGCGCAGGAATTGGCTGATAGCGTCCTCACCCCCCCCCCCCCCGCCATGGTGGAGTTTTTGGTGGGATCTCATGGCAGAGTTTCAGTTCCACTGCCCTAAAAGCTTGGGCACTAGAGGGCAACCACATTTCTCAGGGGACATGCCTAGTAGGGGAAACGTTTTCCTTTAGGAGCCGGTGAGCAGGCAGGAGGTGTCCTGCTGCCCCTTTCCCCCACACACTACAAAGTGCAGCTGCGGGGTCAGCGCCCAGTGAGTGTCCTGAGATCTCGGTGAGAGGGAAGTCTCTCCATCAATGTCAGTGAGATGTGCAAACATTTGTCTTCCAATCGGACTTGGCTCTGCCTGGCGTGAAAGCAGAGCCAGGGATTTCCGCCTGGAATTAATCTCAGCACCACAGAGACAAGATGGCTCTCATAGAGGTTCCTGTGAGTAAGTTTTGAACAACTTCACTATTTCAATCCCACAAGGCACATGCCCACTCCAACTTACTGTTTTAGAGACTGAACCCCCAAATCTTCTTACTATATATACCCTGTTTTTCTAGCATCGATTTCCTATATGGGGTGGAAAGGAGAAGACCTAGGATGCCCACATTTTACTTTTGGGAAAGATCTGTTCTCTTTTATTGGTTTATTTCACACACAGTTGCCGACTTTGGCATGTTAACTTGGCTGGATTCAGAAAATTCATGAATGAATAAGCACTGGTTTGTGCTCATAACACTCACATTTAGGCTAGGGAAACTGACACATCAATCCTAGTTTCTTGCACGTGCAATTCAACAGAAATGTCTACACCAAGTACTGCAAACAGGCACAGGAGAACATGTTTCTTTCCAGTTAGGGTGGCTGGGAATGGTTTGAAATTTATATTTTCAACAGTGAATCGAAGCCGTAGCTGGTGTGCTCACTGGTAAAAGTATAGGCCCACCCCTGCAGTGAAAAACTAGACGGAGGGAGAGTGGGAATGTGTGGTACATTCTATGGAGGAGGGGTGTGACGAGGTCTATGTTTAGAGAGAGGATGCTGAGGACAGTGTGTGGGTTGGGTTTGAGCAGAGGAGCAATTCTCTCTGAGTCTCTTGTGCAGGAAAACACGGCAGGCAAGGAAGAACTTTCTAGAAGGCAAGCTCTGCCATGACAAGGCCGACCTGCACGCTCTGTATTGTCACTGCACACTGTGTGTGGCCTGTACCCTCTTTATTTGCAGAAAGGCATGTGTGTGTGATTGCCTACACTCCATGCAGACTTTCATCATCTGTGGAAAATACAGGCTTGAAATGACTTAATTGCAAGGCTAGACTATACCGTTGAGTCGTACAGAGCACTTGGTCAGTTTAATCTCTTAGAGGCTCCTTTTGTTCCCATCTTTAAAAAAAAAAATTTCGCCGAAACCGGTTTGGCTCGGTGGATAAAGCGTCGGCCTGCGGACTGAAAGGTCCCAGGTTCGATTCCGGTCAAGGGCATGTACCTTGGTTGCGGGCACATCCCCAGTAGGGGGTGTGCAAGAGGCAGCTGATCGATGTTTCTCTCTCATAGATGTTTCTAACTCTCTATCCCTCTCTCTTCCTCACTGTAAAAAATCAATAAAATATATTTTTAAAAAAAATTTCTTCCAATGCAGTATAGAAGGCTTTTCGGTCTGAAAGTGGGCAGTGTATGCTATTGTTCCTTGAATGGGCACAGGATGGCAGCAGAGTATCGTTTTGCCCAGTAATGGGTTGACAGCCTCCTTTGAGGTCTAGTGTATTAACTATATCGTTCCACAGACCTGTGCAGTATAATAAGTAACTTACTTGAAGCAAACTAAAAGCGTTTATCCTATAAAATCGTAAGTCTGCTATATGTTTACATTATAATAAGTCACAAAATAAGAGATGCTTGTTCTTAGCATATTTTTACAGGATTATTTTATCTTTCAGTCTGAAAGAGGCAGGCATAGGTATCAAGTAGAACTCTTTGAGTTACAAGAACACGTTCCAAAATCACTGTGATTTTTGCCCTTACTGGTTGGGCTCAGTGGATAGAGCATCGTCCCATGGACTGAAGGGTCCCAGTTTCGATTTCGGCCAAGGGCACATGCCTGGGTTGCAGGTTCGGACACAGTAGGGGTCGGCAGGACGCAGCCTATGGATGATTCTCTCTCATCATTGATGTTTTTCTCTCTCCCCCTCTCCCTTCCTCTCTGAAATAATAAACATATATTTTAACAAACTGTTTCAACACCAAAGTATTAACTGGAATATTTTATTCTGAAAAAAAAAGATATGTTTAAAACTAATTTACTATCAGAAAAAAAGTACTACGTAATAATAACCTCATTTCACAGAAGTAACTTGAAAAAATATGACGCAATATTGGAATTTACTAAGATCCTGGAAGGGGCGACTCCTGATGCTGCTGGAATTCAATCACAGTCCCACGGACCTCATCACTGAGGTGTCCGCGATGGTGCAGGCCTCTGAGCCACCAACCACGTTCGAAGTCCGACTCCCGAACCGTCTGCGGCCCCGCAGTCAGAGTCCGGCTTACATTCACTCTGACCTCCCTCATTGGCTCGTCTTGATCTCGCTGGGTCTCGCGGTACTAACACGTTCCCATGACGCCCATTCATTCTCCCGGTGCCCTCAAGAACGACAGCTTCTCTGGTCCTGAGTGCCTCAGTGATGGCGGCTCCCTGACACTGGCTGCCTCAACAACGTCCGCCTACAGGACACAGATTTCCCCAGGAATGGCGGTGGCAGGGGCTTAGTGGGTGGGAAGTTTGGCAGCGCCCGCCCTCCTTCACTGCCTTTCTCCGTCCTCCCTTCCTCACAGGACCAGCTTCCGGCCCTCAAAGCCAGCCTGCCACTGCGCCTGCGCCTGCGCCTGCGTGGGAACCCAGCGTCGCTCGCTTTACAGTGACCCCACCCGCGTTGCTAAGTAACGACGAGGCAGCCAAGGCTAGGGGAGCTGGCGTGTCCTCTTGTGGTGGGAAGGCGCAGGCGCAGACGCAGGCTGGGACCAGGGCTGCTGTGCAGGCCGGGAGCAGTGGATGGACAGAGGGAAGGAAAGATGGATAGGAGAAAGGAAGGAGAAAGAAGAAAGGGAGAGCCCTGACCGGTTTGGCTCAGTGGATAGAGCGTCGGCCTGCGGACTGAGGGGTCCCAGGTTCGATTCCCGTCAAGGGCATGTACCTTGGCTGCAGGCACATCCCCGGTGGGGGGCGTGCAGGAGGCAGCTGATGGATGTTTCTGACTATCCCTTTCCCTTCCTCTCTGTAAAAAATCAATAAAATATATATTATAAATAAAAAAAAGAAGAAGAAGAAAGGGAGAAGGAAGGACGAGTGAGCAGAAGAATGGTTGGGGCTCCCGAGAGTGAAGGAAACTTGGGCTGGGCAGGCTGACAAAGCAAGATCAGATGCTCAGCCATAGTAACCCTCCTGAGATTGGCCGAGACTGTCCCCAACGGGGGCTTCCTTTCTTTTTTAATTGTTGTAAAGAGGGAGAGGGATCTTCTAAGTTTTGATATGTCGTATTTTCATTTTCATTTCTTTCAAGGTATTTTCTAATTTTCTTTTTTTTTCCCTTTGACTCATTGGTTGTTTAATAGTGTGATTTTTATTTCAACACCAGAGGCCCGGTGCATGAAATTCATGCACAGGGGAGGTGGGGGGTGGTCCTCTCAGCCCAGCCTGCACCCTCTCCTATTCGGGATCCCTCTCACAATCTGGGACCGCTGGCTCCTAACTGCTCACCTGCCTGCCTGCCTGATCGCCCTAACTTCCCCCCCCCCCCCCCGCTGGCCTGGTCACCCCCAACTGCCCCGCCCACCCCCCAGCCAGACTGGTCGACCCCAACTGCCCCCCCTGCAGGCCTGGTCGCCCCACACAGCCTGGTTGTCTGTTCGGTTGTGATGGTCGCTTAGGCTTTTATTATTATAGATACTTGTGAATTTTCCCTCACAAATAAACCCTCACTTTTATGGTCAAATGACTTATAACCAAATATGGAAATTGTTAGGTCTGTTCAAATAATTTAATCTATACCCCCTCTCCTGGGAACTGACCTTTGGGACACTTCACAATGAACATTCCACTTGCTTAGACCATTACCTCTCCCCTCTGGAGTTTCCCAGAATCTGGACCTGCACAGAGGATTCTCTGCCCAGAAAAAGCCCGCCTAGAGTCCTTTAAAAACCTCTGACTCCCCATTTGTGGTTGCTGGAGCCATCTAGGCTTCCTGCGTTCCTCCTTCCGACCTTAACAGAAACAGAGTACTTGAACATAAGTTTAAAAAAATTGTGACCTGATCATTCGACATGCCTGCCATATCCGAGTGTGGCTCTAATGCTCGCTCTGTCCCTTCAAGCTGTTTTTGCCTTTGGTGTGACTTGTACTATTTACGGAAGGACGTGGGTCGCATGGACTGGTGAAAGCATTTGCGGTGACTGTGCTTCGCTGATGCGGCAGTGGGGTGGGGGAGGGGGCACTGCTCCGTCCTGTAACTTGTATTCGACCTTCAGCCTCTCCACCCGATGGGTAGTTCCAGGGGCGTCTCGGAGTCTCCCGTGTCTGGTTCAGAGTCAGGCTTTCTTCTCCGCCATCCCACAAGCTCCGGAGCGGGTTGGTAAGCAGCTGGGGGATCACTGCAGGGACCCGCGGGGGTCCATCCAGGTACCCGCCGCCGACCGCGCTGTGGCCTGGCCCGCAGGTGTGTGCACTCTCGGGGTCCCCCAAAGTCCCTCCCGCAGCTCATCACGCGCACCTCCCGAACCCCAACCCCACAAAGGCTCGGGACAGGGCGCGGCGCTGGGCGGGAGGGAGGAGCGCCAGGAGGAAGGGGCCGAGCCGGGAGGAAGGGGAGGAGGCGGGTGTTTCCTGGCGCATTCCCGGCCCGCCCGGGTGACTCACTCCGGCTGGAAACTCCCAGGCCCGCCCGGGACCCCCGAGCGCCGCCGCCGCGGACCCAGGTTAGGACCGAGGCCGCCCCGCCTCGCGGCCCTGCGGGGTCCAGGCAGCCCTCGGAACCGGGACCGGCGCCCCGCCGGCGGCCAGGACTCGGCCTCCGGCGACGCGGCCTCCCCCGCGCACGGCCGCGGGGACCCGCCCTGGCGCCCGCGATCGCGCTGGGCGGGGATGTTGGGGAGAAGGGAGCGGGCAGCTCGCACTCGGGGGCAGAGGGCTCCGGGGTGACCTGGGCTTTGTCGAGCGCGGGGATGGGGTGCCGCGCCGCCCGCACAGCCGTGCGGGGTTCGGGGTGAGCCCGGGTGCGTGCGGCGCTCGCAGGGGGCGGAGAGAGAGAGACGTGGAGGGCGATTGGGACTCGGGCTTGGGACGCGTTTTGCAGGCCGAATGGCGTCCGGGCCTCCTCTCCCGCGTTGTCCAAAGGGCACGGGCCGCGGGGCGGGTCCCCCCCGGAACCGCAGGACCCGCGCGTCGGGGGGCGACCGAGACGCAGCGGCGGTTCCTTCCCAGCGGGACAGCCCCAGGGCCCCGCGCAGAGGCTCGCTGCGGCCTCGAGAGCCGGCGGCGTGTCTGGCCCGTTTCCTGATTGATGGTCCCGGGTGGAGCCGCAGGGATGGAGCTCAGGTCGCTGCTCGAGGCCGCCCGCCGCCCCCGCGGAGCAGCGCGGCCCGGCGCCGAGCCCTGTGTCCGCAGGGCTCCGTGGCTTCGGGGTGGAGAGCCGGTCTGCAGGCTCGGACCGAGCCCAAAGGGAGAGTCCGTTCAAGTCACGTGGGCCCGGCCGGAGCCCCCCTCTCCGGTGGGGGCGGTGGGGGCGGAAGGGGGCGTCGCCGTCAGCTGAGTTGCGGTGGGAAATGCTTCCTGAGCTCACGCAGCTGTTTGTGCTGACAGACCGCTGGCTGAAGGAAACTTACTCCCCAAGTGTTCTGTGTGTGTGTGTATTGGAATTTTTAAAATGTACATAGAGTCAAACTCACTTTTGGGTGTACATTTCAGCGAGTTTTTTAAAAAAATACATTTTATTGATTTTTTTACAGAGAGGAAGGGAGAGGGATAGAGAGTTAGAAACATCCATCAGCCGCCTCCTGCACACCCCCCACTGGGAATGTGCCCACAACCTAGGTACATGCCCTTGACTGGAATCGAACCCGGGACCCTTCAGTCAGCAGGCCGAGGCTCTATCCACTGAGCCACCCCGGTTAGGGCTTTTTCAGCGAGTTTTGACAAATGCGTAGTCTTGTGGCTGGCCCAACCATCAAAATGCAGAACAGCGCCATCACCCCAAGTTCCTTCCTGCTGTCCTTTGTAGACATCCCCTCCCCGGTTTCTAACTCCCTCAGCCGCCCAGCTGTTCCCCATTCCTACGGTTTTGAATGTCCTTATGTGGTCTTCAGTCTGGCTTAGTTCACGGAGCACCCCGCACTTAGGATCTTCCATTTTGCCGCTGAGGGGTGCAGGCACAAAGGTCTGAAAAGTGTATCTAGGTCACAACCTGAAAGATTCAAATCCTATTTTTAAGTCATGAGAAAAATTTCAGAACTCCAGCTCATCAGGAAATGTGAACGGTACGGAACCCAAGCACCATCCCTTCAGTCGTGCAGTCACGCCTGTTCTGTGCACACACACACTCGTGGTTTCATTTGTGTGTTATTTTGGGAACAAGGAGGTTGTAGTGCACGTGTCGTCATGCCTTCTCACTCGGTCATCCTGGCTCACTTCCACCAAGATCTTGGAGATCTTTGCACGCTGGCGTATTCTTGGAAGGCACGGGGCTTGCTCAGGGCCCACCCATTGGTGGGCTCCGTGTGGGCCAGGGTTCCCTCTGCCCTCTCACTGTGTGACTGTCTGTCCTGGCTTTTGATCTGGCTTCACGCACACCAGCTTCTAGAGAGGTCAGGACTGCACAGGCCACATGGCACGGTCAGGCAGTCCCCCTTCTGCTGGGAGGTTGGTCGGTAGGCACTCTAGGATGGGACCGCCACGTGAGGCGTGTTCTAGAGAGAACTCAGCCCGGTCGGTGTGGCTCAGTGGTTGAGCGCCGACCTATGACCCAGGAGGCTGCCCGCTTTGAGGCTCCTGGCATGCACTGGGCTCCGCGCTGGCTCTGCAGGGCATTGGCCGAGTCCACGGGCGGGCGCTGTGCTCTCACTGCCGAGTGGTGGAACAGGAAGTTGTGATGGTAGAAGGAAGTTGGTAGTGACAGAAAAAAGGCTGTGTTTTCCCCAAAATACCAGGTAGATTGGAAACTATTTGCTACATTTTAAGTTGGAAGCATGCGGAAGAGCCCGGCCGTGGTCAGGAGTGTTCTGTGAATGCCAGCGAGCTCCCTGTGTTCCCGCTGGGCTCCTGGCCTGGCTCCTGCTGACTCACCGCCAGTGACCGGAGTGGCGCAGGCTCCTGCCCCTGCGGGCTTCCTTTTCCTTTCTGCCTCCGTGCCCGCTGCTGTGGCTTGAAGCCTCTTGTTAGATGCATCCACACTGAGCAGTGCCAGTGCCGGTGATTCGCTCAGACGCAGCCCAGTGAGTAAGCCGCCACGAGACACAGAGCCGCTCCCTGTCTCCCGGCCGGGCCAGGGACGCATCCAGTGGGAGGCAGGCTGCGGTGCGCCGCGTCCGGCCCCTGCAGCTGGCACACGTGCTTAGATGACATCCCGCTCTGCGTCTGCGCTGCCCCACGCAGCCGTGGGGCTGAGCTCGGCTGACGTGCCCTCCCTGTCACCTCCACCCCAGCCCTCGCCTTAGCCGTCCCTGTCGCGGGCCTTGTGCTTGGAGTCCTAGCATGGAACCTGCTTGCAGGAGTGTCCGACCCCCCAAAGAGCCCTCTAAAGGGGGAAGGGGGCCAGGAAGTGAATCCGTGCGGGGCGGCCCGTGTGCCTGCATCGTGCCACTCCGGAAGCCAGCAAGGCTGCGTGTGACTCCCTGGCGGGTGAGCCCTGAGCAGGACAGTCGGGTGCCCTGCCCTTTCTCCCACACAGCACAGGTGGCTTCGCGTTGTGTTCTAGGCCAGGATGGCGGCCCAGGTGACGCTGGAGGACGCGCTGTCCAACGTGGACCTCCTGGAAGAGCTGCCTCTGCCCGACCAGCAGCCCTGCATCGAGCCCCCGCCGTCCTCCCTGCTCTACCAGGTGGGTGCCGGGGGCCGCCGCAGGCCGCCTGTGACGCTGGCCTCCTGGGATGCGGACCTCCACGTAATAGTCATTCTCTTCCCTTCAGCCAAATTTCAACACGAACTTTGAAGACAGAAATGCATTTGTCACGGGTATTGCAAGATACATTGAACAAGCGACCGTCCATTCTGGCATGGTAAGCCCCCCCGCCGCCCGCCCCCGCCCCCCGCGTGGGGTAATGGCACATGGAGTGGCAGGTGTCCCCGTTTTTGTATCATCCAGAAAGGGTGCCTGCTGGGGAAGAAGAGAGTGAATGAAATGCCTTGTTTGTTGTTTTTTTAAAAAGCCTTTTTTTTCTTGTTATAAAACAATACCTGCTCTTTCTGAAAATGTATCATCCGACGGCCCAGAGAGAATTTTGAGGACGCCCGTTTTCTCTCCCTCTCCTGTCCCTGCACGCATGCACCCCTTTGTGATGCAGATTGTGTAAATGAAGTGCATTGTTATAATTATGCATTTTTATGATTGCACATTTTGTAAACGTCTATAATGTAACTTTTTTTTATCCTCACGTGATGACATATTCATTGATTTTTAGAGAGAGAGAGAGAAAGAGAGAGAGGTGAGAGAGTAACATTGATGGACTGCCTCTCTTCGGCTTCCTGGCCGGGGATCCAACCCACAACCTGGGTATGTGCCCTGACTGGGAATCGAACCCGTGACCTTAGGGTGTAGGGAGGAGCGGTGTGGTCGTCATGGCCACACCACTGCATCGGTGACACCAGCTCCTAACAGCTGTCTCCTACCCAGCAGGACGCTCCTGGGGGTGTCTGAAAGGCAGAGCCAGGATAGGTTGCTCCTGTAGCTGCGAGCGATGTGGCGTCTCCTTTGCTAGGGTTGTTCCCCTGCGTGCCTCACATTTGCCCTGCGCCCCCTTGCAGAATGAGATGCTGGAAGAGGGCCAGGGGTACGCCGTCATGCTGTATACCTGGAGGAGCTGCTCTCGGGCCATCCCACAGGTACCCTGCTGTCCTGCCACACCCAGCCAGGCCACGCCCCCTCTCCAGCCCCGCCCCCAAAGGCCATGCTCAGCAAGGTGGCATCCCCAACCTGCGCAGCCCAGCCCCACCTGAATTCTACCCATGAGAAGTCAGGGACCCCCAGCGCTAGCAGCGCCTTCCCTCCCTCGTTTCTAGCTGGCTGAAGCCTTACCTTTGTCCTGCCTGCTTATTCCCAGGTGAAATGCAATGAGCAGCCTAACAGAGTGGAAATTTACGAGAAAACCGTGGAGGTCCTTGAGCCTGAGGTCACAAAACTGATGAATTTTATGTACTTCCAGGTAAGGCAGCGGAATGTCCCTAGGGCTTGGTCCAGGGGCTAGGGTCCCAGAAAGCACCTGATTGTCAGTACGGCAGCCACGGTGCTTCAGAGACAGAAGGGAGCTGAGCCTCGGGCAGGGGAAGGGGTGGCCTGCTGTTTCAGAAGAAACACTTTCGTTTCACTTCTCTTCTCGAGAGCCAGTTCGTGTTTCTTCACGAAGACTGCGTTACCTGTTTTTCGTTTTGAGAGGGATGCAGAATTCTGTATTTTATTTACTTATTAATTTTTAAAAAATATTTTTATTGATTTCAGAGAGGAAGGGAGAGGAAGAGGGAGAGAGAAACCAATGATGAGAGAGAATCATGGATCGGCTGCCTCCTGCCGCCCCACACTGGCGATCAAGCGTGCCACCTGGGCGTGTTCCCTGACTGGGACTTGAATCTGGGACCCGTCAGTCCGCAGGCCCACGTTCTGTCCACTGAGCCAAACCGGCTAGAGGGTAAAGACTGCTTTCCCGGTTCCAGGTGCTTTTGTCTTCCTGCCGGTTTATACTTTACAGTCGTCGGTTTTCCGGTGTTTTCTTCCTCAGACTCACCCAGTCCCTCGCTCACGTGGTCCTCTCCCTGCCCTGGGCTCCTCTGGCTCCTTGGTTAGGCAGAGTGGCCGCAGGGACAGGACTGCATTTTTTTTAATTTTAATTTCTTGGTTAATCCTCACTCGAGGATATTTTCCCTATTTATTTTTAGAGAGAGTAGAAGGGAGGGGATGGAAGAGAGAAACATGGATGTGAGAGAGACACGTCGATGGGTTGCCTCCCGCATGGGTCCCAACCAGGGTTGGGTTTGGAACCTGTAACCCGGGTACATGCCCTTGACCAGGAATGGGACCCACGACCCTCCAGGATGCAGGCCACCCTGCAGGGCGGGTGGGTGTTTTACGCGTGGGTCTGGACACTGCAGTTAAAGCCACACGTGGAGCTGCCCCGTGTGGCAGTGACTTTCCCGGCCCCCCTCTTTCCGCGCTCAGAGAAACGCCATCGAGCGTTTTTGTGGGGAGGTGCGGCGCCTGTGCCACGCGGAGCGGAGGAAGGACTTCGTGTCGGAGGCCTACCTGGTCACGCTGGGCAAGTTCATCAACATGTTCGCCGTGCTGGACGAGCTGAAGAACATGAAGTGCAGCGTGAAGAACGACCACTCGGCCTACAAGAGGTGAGCCGTGCCCTGCGCCTGAGCCCCTCGGAGGGCGCCCGGGAGTGCCTGGTGAGCTTGCTTCCTGTACACAGCTGGGTGTGCATCCAGGGGCGCGGACGTGACTGCCGCTGGCTGGCGGTGGTGACTGGCCAGGCCCAGGACTGTGCTGTTGTTTGTGAATCCTCGCCTGAGTGTATTTTTCCACCGATTTTTAGAGAGAGTGAAAGGGAGGAAGGAGAGAGAGGGAAACATTGATGTGAGAGAGACACATCGATGGGTCGTCTCCTGCATGCTCCCTGACCGGGGCCAGGGGTTTTGCCTGGAACCGAGGATTGGATGTGCCCTTGACTCACATGTGTGTTGAGTGCTCAGCACCCTTGGAGACAGAAGCACAAAGACCATTTCCCGCTCACAGAGCCGTGGGGTCACTGCACGGGCGTTGGCGAGGGGCAGGTGGGACCTGCAGCCTGAGGATGCCAGCCCAGCAGTGGGTGGAGCTGGCCCTGTGGACTGGCACCGTGCGGTCACGTGGAGCTTCCCGGTCCCAGACCCGCTCTCCTCCAGGGCGGTTTTCCTCTTGGATGCGGAGGAGATGATTGGAAAAGGCGGGCATGGCGTGGCGTGTGCTTCTGGAACACGTGTGGGTGGCTGGTGGCAAGGACGGGGAGGTGGGCGGTCAGAGCAGAGCCAGCTGTCTACGGACAGACTTTCTCTAGAGTCCGTCCTCGGTCCTGCTGACGTCATGGCTGGTTAGAACAAGATGACAAGGTGCCGGCTGATGTTCCCTCGTGCCACACCAGGAATCGGAGCTATAACATTCAGTTGGAGGAGTTTTTACTTTGCCTCAGAATAGGCTGTAGTTACATGGCCTCTGAAATCATGCGACTGCTGCTGTGTCTTTAAAATGAAATGGACATCCGCCGAAACTGGTTTGGCTCAGTGGATAGAGCGTCGGCCTGCGGACTGAAAGGTCCCAGGTTCGATTCCGGTCAAGGGCATGTACCTTGGTTGCGGGCACATCCCCGGTGGGGGTTGTGCAAGAGGCAGCTGGTCGATGTTTCTCTATCATCGATGTTTCTAACTCTCTATCCCTCTCTCTTCCTCTCTGTGAAAAATCAATAAAAATATATTTAAAAAAAAAAAAAAAAAAAAAAAATGAAATGGACATCGGATGGGGCGCATCATTGATTGGGTTCCTCCTCACGCCCCCCACTGGGGATCGAGCCCACAACCCGGGCCTGTGCCCTGACCGGGAATCCAACCATGACCTCCCGGTTCATGGGTCCAGCCTCCACCAGCTGGGCTCTTCTTTTTCTGAGTCATGAAGCATGTTAGCGGATTAACTGTTTTCTTTTCTCCGGCTCGCACAGGGCCGCTCAGTTTCTACGGAAAATGGCAGACCCGCAGTCCATCCAGGAGTCACAGAACCTGTCCATGTTCCTGGCCAACCACAACAAGATCACACAGGTGAGGCTCGCGCGCTCCTGCTCTGGCGGATGGGGGCATGGCTGGGGTTCCGGGGCCAGAGGACCTGGAGCAGCTGGTGGCATGGGGCTCCCTCTTCCAGTCTCTGCAGCAACAGCTTGAAGTCATCTCTGGCTACGAAGAGCTCCTGGCGGACATCGTGAACCTGTGTGTGGATTACTACGAGAACAGGATGTACCTGACGCCCAGCGAGAAACACATGCTCCTCAAAGTACGCGGGCGGGGACGGCTGTCGAGGGCCTCGCGGCGGGAGGGACACAGGAGAGAGGGACAGCCAGGGTCTGTGATCCTTTTGTCAACATTTTTATATATATATATATGTTGTTGTTGATTTCAGAGAGGAAGGTAGAGGGAGGGTGAAACATCAATGACGAGAGAGAATCATTGACCAACTGCCTCCTGCACGCCCCCTACTGGGGATCGAGCCTGCGACCTGGGCCTGTGCCCTGACCTCCTGGTTCCTAGGTCGACGCTCAACCCCTGGGCCAGGGCTGAAATGGCTTTTCTGGAGAAAGAGTGACGTGTCATGTCTGGAGGTGCTTGTGGGTCTGAGCTTCCTGTGCCATTTGTGCTTCTTCAGGTCATGGGATTTGGTCTGTACTTGATGGATGGGAGTGTCAGCAACATCTATAAACTAGACGCCAAGAAAAGAATAAACTTGTCCAAAATCGACAAGTTTTTCAAGGTGAGTGAGTGACATTTCCATAGACGTGTGACCGTGAGGGGTCCTGGGACGTTGTGCCTGCTCCCGCCCCTCCTCCCACACAGGCTCTGTGGTCCCGAACGAAGGGGACCAGGCCTTGCGTCCCTGGTCTGCCTGGTCACTCGGTAGACTTGTCCCTGTGGGCGCCCACAGCGGCAGTCCTTGGCCATCGTGGGGTCGCAGGCCGCCGGGTGGTCACACCGCCGTCTGTCGGTCCGTTCTGTCGAGATGGGCAGGAGGTGGTTTCTGGGTTCTCACCGGTGTGCACAGGGCCGCTCAGGTTGAGGGCACGTCTGCGCACGTCCGTTGGACGCTAGCCCGGGGCTGGGATTGGGGTCGCGAGCGTAAAGGTTTTCAGAGTTTGTAGACACGGCCTAACCGCTTTCCGTGGGCCTGCCTGCCGGCAGTGAGCGAGGTTCCCCTTGCTCCCTCGCCAGCACCTGTGGGAGTGGGCGTCCTGAAGGGCGGGCGTGCCGCTGCGGTTGCTGGGCCCCCGACGCCTCAGCCCTTGGTGTGTTTTATGGAGCGTCACTTGACTGTTCTTGGTTTTTCCCTGAGACTTGTTTCTGCACGTTTTCTAGGTGCATGTGCCCCAAAATGCAGCCATTCCCCTAGCGGCTCCTTCCTCTTCCTTAAAGGTGTCCTGTGATGAACAGAGGTTCTTCGTTTTATTGTAATCCGATGTGTCCGCCTTTAATGTCTACTTTAGGAAACGTTTCCATACGGCAGGGATTTCCCCATACAGTGGGATTTTCTCACGTTAGCTTTTGGACACATCACTCTCCCTTTCCATCTGGACCTATAGTTTCCCTTGGAACTGGTCTCTGTACGGCATGAGGTAGGGGTTGGCATTCTTCTCTGTCTCTCTCTCTCATTGTGATTAGTTTTGTTTTTTAATACATTTTATTGATTTTTTATAGAAGAAGGGAGAGGGAGAAAGAGTTAGAAACATCAATGAGAGAGAAACATCCATCAGCTGCCTCCTACACCCGCGCCCCCCCCACCCCCCCCACTGGGCATGTGCCCGCAACCAAGGTGCATGCTCTTGACCGGAATTGAACCTGGGACCCTTGAGTCCGCAGGCCGACGCTCTATCCACTGAGCCAAACCAGCTAGGGATCATTGTGATTCTTTTAATATCTTTATTGATTTCAAGAGGAAGGGAGAGGGAGAGAGAGATAGAAACATCAATGATGAGAGAGACTCATCGATTGGATACCTCATGATCACCCCCTACTGGGGATCGAGCCTGCAACCCAGGCATGTGCCCTGCTGGGAATCGAATCTGCGACCCTTTTGTGCATGGAACCACGCTCAACCAACTGAGCCGCACCGGCCAGGGCTAGGGGTTGACATTCTTGGATTTTTTTCTCCGTATGGAGATCTAGCTGACGTGTCCTTTCATTGCAGAGACGATCTTTTCCCACGTTGTTCTGTGTTTGGTGGGTCATAAACCAGGTGTCTGTCTGTCTGTGGCTCTGTCTTAGGTCCTCTGTCCTGCCCCACTGGTCTCCATCCATGCTCCAAGGCCACACTGTCCTAGTGGCTGTGGCTTCCCAGTAGAGTAGGTCTGCTCACCAGCAAGTCTTCAGTTATGTTCTTCAAGATTGTCGTGCGTATCATCCCTTCACCTTTCAAAATGCATTTAGAACTGGCTTGTGATCGCTCACCACTCGTAAACCACCTTCCTCCTGGGATATTGTTTGGGGTTCCATTGCATGTACAGATTAATTTAGGGAGAATGGACTTTGTTAAAATACCAAGTCTTCCAATACGTGAACCTGATATATGTCTCCATTCACTTAAAACTTTACATGTTCTCTGGAATTTTTGGTAGTATTTTTGCTTAGAGGTATTGTCTATATTTTGTTTAATGTATTCATACATTTTTTTTAAATTTTTGGATGCTTTTGCAAATTCTCTCCTTAAATTTTCATTTTCTAGTTGTTGCTAGTATGTAGAAATGCAGTTGAATTTTTTCATTTATGTAGAAATGCTTGACCATGGATCAAGCCAGAGTCAGGTTAATTTCCACATTTAAAATAGTTTAAATGATTTTATGAAAGTTGGTACTTTTATTTTGTTCTTGAAGTGAATGTAGAAGTTGTTCACCACTTTTTTTGCACTAAATGATTTGCAGAGAATGCTTTTAACCATCAACAATCTATGGCATTATTCATTCACGTAATTATACATTTGGTCACTAAACATACATGATAACCCTATTTTTTTTTTTCTTTGACTACAGCAGCTCCAGGTGGTTCCACTGTTCGGGGACATGCAGATAGAACTCGCAAGATACATCAAGACCAGCGCCCACTACGAGGAAAACAAATCTCGGTACAGGCATGAGCTGCCCAGTTAGAATGCTCTGAGATGTTTCTATTGTCGTTGTTTTGTGTGTTTTTTAAGACAGAGGGAGAGAAAGAAACATTGACATGAGAAAGGAACATCCATCAGCTGCCTCCCCTACATACACCAACTGGGGATCAAACCCACAGCTTAGGCTATGTTTTCCATTGCAGGGAGGGATGGAGGGAGAGGGAGGGAGAGATGGAGAGAGGGAGAGAGAGAGAGAGAGAGAGAGAGAGAGAAAGACCTATGTGAGATAGACACATCAATTGGTGACCTCTTGAATGCTCCCCAATCGGGCCTGGGATTTAACCTGCAGCCCAGGTACCTGCCCATGACCCGGAGTTGAACCCACAGCCGTTTGGTGTGCAGGCCGGTGCTCTGACCGTTGATGCACACTGGCCAGGGCTCATGTTACCTTTCCGTCCCAGGTGACATGCAGCATGACTTTGCATTGCTTTCCGTGGGCAGCGTGGGGGTTAGATAATCATGTCCTTCACCAAGGGGACCCCCGGACGTGCCCAGCACCCAGCTGGCCCCACACACAGCTGTCCCACGTGACTGACTGTATTCCCTGTGCTGCACTTGGGAAGCAGTTCGGTGACGAAGGAGAGTTCACGACGACGTTTTAGAAGCAGGCGCCCGCCCGCCCGCTGACCCGCTCCCCCGCTCCCGTCCCGCCAGGTGGACGTGCACGTCCTCCAGCAGCAGCCCCCAGTACAACATCTGCGAGCAGATGATCCAGATCCGCGAGGACCACATGCGCTTCATCTCCGAGCTGGCGCGCTACAGCAACAGCGAGGTGGGCAGGCCAGCCTGGGGGTCGACCTGGGAATCAGGGCCACCTCCGCCACAGCCATCATGGGGCTTCGGAAGAACTAGGGGCATCCCTCGCAGTCCTCAGGGGAAAGGGCCCTGGGGGTCCCACACGAGGTGCAGAGAGCGGCCGGGGGGGGGCTGTGGGTGTGGGGTTTAGCAGGTGCCCTCTTCATCAGGGAAGATCACCCCCTACTGGGGACTTGGGGGTTAGGACAGCAGGGAAGGGCAGGGGCAGTGAAGAGGGGTGGGGGGGGGGTCAGCCAGGACTTTCCCTAAGGCACTCCACTTGCCCTTTGCTTGTGTAGCTGCCGCCTGTTTATTAATGATGGATGTCTTGTGTGTGTGTGTGTTAATCCTCACCCAATAATATTTTTTCCATCCATTTTTAGAGTGTGTGGGGGAGGGGGGAGAAAGAGTGAAACTTCGATGTGCGAGAAACACATTGGACACATTGATTGGCTGCTGTCCACATGTGCCCTGAGGGGCGCTGGGGATGGAACCTGCAACTCAGGCACGCGCCCTCGACCGGGAATCAAACCCTGGACCCTTCAGGGCTCAGGCTGAGGCTCTAACCACTGAGCAGCACTGGCAGGGCCCAGATGGATTGTGTGCCCCATCACGTCACATTCTGGGCCAGTGCCCTTGGGGGGGTCCCTGGAGCGGGTCTGATGGGACGGGGGAGACTCGGGGCCAGGTTTCCGGATTTGGGACAACTTTTCGATGCTCCTGTGATGCTCCAGGTTGTCACAGGCTCCGGCCGCCAGGAGGCCCAGAAGACAGACGCCGAGTACCGGAAGCTCTTCGACCTGGCGCTGCAGGGCCTGCAGCTGCTGTCCCAGTGGAGCGCGCACGTGATGGAAGTGGTAGGTGGCCTCGCTCGCTTGCAAGGAGGCAGGAACACAGGGAACCTGGACAGCGTCCTCCCCTCCCCACCCCCCAGACTCATCAAGAGATGGACTAAATGCCCTGACCGGTGTGGCTCAGTGGGTAGAGTGTCGGCCTGCGGACTAGCGGGTCCCGGGTTCGATTGCGGTCAAGGGCATGTACCTTGGTTGTGGGCACATCCCCAGTAGGAGGTGTGCAGGAGGCAGCTGATCGATGTTTCTCTCTCATCGATGTTTCTAACTCTCTATCCCTCTCCCTTCCTCTCTATAAAAAATCAATAAAATGTATTTTTTTAAAAAGAGCTTCAATCCCTCTCCTATTAAAAAAAAAAAAAAGGACTAAATGATACTTTTTCTCCATTAACTTTGGTTCTTGGATCAAGAACAAATTGGCTTTTTATTTTGGGCCCTAGAAATAAGGTTACATATCAATTTAAATGGAAGACAACTGAACATACGGTTCATGCACCCATGTTACAAATCAATGGCCTCATCTGTTAGCATTGATAGACTTTAAATTGTAATGTTACGATATTTTTTAAAATATATTTTTATTGATTTCAGAGAGAGGAAGGGAGAGAAACATCGATCAGCTGCCTCTTGTAGGCCCCAACCCTGCCCGTTGTTTTCTGCCCCGGTGACCTTCCATCCCTGGCTTGTCCTTTCCACGGCCCGTGTCTGTCTGCCTGTCCTTCCCACGGCCCGTGTCTGTCCTTCCCACGGCCCGTGTCTGTCTGCCTGTCCTTCCCACTGCCGTGTCTGTGTGCCTGTCCTTCCCACGGCCCGTGTCTGTGTGCCTGTCCTTCCCACGGCCCGTGTCTGTCTGCCTGTCCTTCCCACGGCCCGTGTCTGTCCTTCCCACGGCCCGTGTCTGTCTGCCTGTCCTTCCCACGGCCGTGTCTGTGTGCCTGTCCTTCCCACGGCCCGTGTCTGTCTGCCTGTCCTTCCCACGGCCCGTGTCTGTCTGCCTGTCCTTCCCACGGCCCGTGTCCGTCTGCCTGTCCTTCCCACGGCCCGTGTCTGTGTGCCTGTCCTTCCCACGGCCCGTGTCTGTCTGCCTGTCCTTCCCACGGCCCGTGTCCGTCTGCCTGTCCTTCCCACTGCCGTGTCTGTGTGCCTGTCCTTCCCACGGCCCGTGTCTGTGTGCCTGTCCTTCCCACGGCCCGTGTCTGTGTGCCTGTCCTTCCCACGGCCCGTGTCCGTCTGCCTGTCCTTCCCTCGGCCGTGTCTGTCTGCCTGTCCTTCCCACGGCCCGTGTCCGTCTGCCTGTCCTTCCCACGGCCCGTGTCTGTCTGCCTGTCCTTCCCACTGCCCGTGTCTGTCTGCCTGTCCTTCCCACTGCCGTGTCTGTCTGCCTGTCCTTCCCACTGCCGTGTCTGTGTGCCTGTCCTTCCCACGGCCCGTGTCTGTCTGCCTGTCCTTCCCACGGCCCGTGTCTGTCTGCCTGTCCTTCCCACGGCCCGTGTCTGTCTGCCTGTCCTTCCCACGGCCCGTGTCTGTCTGCCTGTCCTTCCCACGGCCCGTGTCTGTCTGCCTGTCCTTCCCACGGCCCGTGTCTGTGTGCCTGTCCTTCCCAAGGCCCGTGTCTGTGTGCCTGTCCTTCCCACTGCCGTGTCTGTGTGCCTGTCCTTCCCACGGCCCGTGTCTGTGTGCCTGTCCTTCCCACGGCCCGTGTCTGTGTGCCTGTCCTTCCCACGGCCCGTGTCTGTGTGCCTGTCCTTCCCACGGCCCGTGTCTGTGTGCCTGTCCTTCCCACGGCCCGTGTCTGTCTGCCTGTCCTTCCCACGGCCGTGTCTGTCTGCCTGTCCTTCCCACGGCCCGTGTCTGTGTGCCTGTCCTTCCCACGGCCCGTGTCTGTCTGCCTGTCCTTCCCACGGCCCGTGTCTGTCTGCCTGTCCTTCCCACGGCCCGTGTCTGTCTGCCTGTCCTTCCCACGGCCCGTGTCTGTCTGCCTGTCCTTCCCACGGCCCGTGTCTGTCTGCCTGTCCTTCCCACGGCCCGTGTCTGTGTGCCTGTCCTTCCCACGGCCCGTGTCTGTCTGCCTGTCCTTCCCTCTGCCGTGTCTGTCTGCCTGTCCTTCCCACGGCCCGTGTCTGTGTGCCTGTCCTTCCCACGGCCCGTGTCTGTCTGCCTGTCCTTCCCACGGCCCGTGTCTGTCTGCCTCCTACATGACCGGTATCGGAGCACGTACAGTCTGTTTATCCCCTGTCTCTCTGACTAGTATTCCTGGAAACTCGTGCACCCGACGGACAAGTACTCCAACAAGGACTGCCCCGACAACGCCGAGGAGTATGAGCGCGCCACGCGCTACAACTACACCAGCGAGGAGAAGTTCGCCCTCGTGGAGGTGCGTCTGTCTGTGGTCTCTGCCTCCGTCGCCCCTGGGCTCCCGTGGGCTCCCGTGAGCAGATCGAGGGGGACAAGCAGCAACCTGGCACCTGAGAGCCAGGAGTCCCGCCCTCTGCCCCCCTGAGAGCCCAGTTCCCAGGCTCTGCCAGGTGCCTGGGGTGGTGGGCACCTGGGCGCCCTCTGTCCTCGGGCGTCTTGGTGAACACACGTTCATTTCACTTACAGTTTCCTATTTAAAAAAAAAAAAATTGTTTCTATTGACTGAGAGAGAGGAAGGGAAAAGGGAGAGAGAGAGAGAAACATCGACCAGGAATCATCAGTCCTGAGCAGGAATCGAACCCACGATCTTGTGTATGGGATAGTGTCCCAAACAACTGAGCCACACTGGCCAGGGCAGGATTTGCTTCTTGTGTTTTTTTTTAATAAAAATTTCTCTTCTATTTAAAAAGGCAACACATTCATGAAACAAACCCGAGCAGGAGCGCAGGTGGTGGGGGGAGGCCGGCGTGTGCACCTCCCGTCAGTCACCCCCTGTCAGTCACCCCCCGAGCCTGGTGTCCCCGCAGGTGATCGCCATGATCAAGGGCCTGCAGGTGCTGATGGGCAGGATGGAGAGCGTGTTCAACCATGCCATCCGGCACACGGTCTACGCCGCCCTGCAGGACTTCTCCCAGGTGACGCTGCGGGAGCCGCTGCGGCAGGCCATCAAGAAGAAGAAGAACGTCATCCAGAGGTCAGCGCCCTGCGCTCGGGGCCTGGGTCGGAGGGTCGGTGTAGGTGTACGTGGCCGTGCAGTCGTAACTTCCTTTATGTACGCACTAGAGGCCTGGTGCACGAAACTCATGCAAGGGTAGGCCTTCGCAGCCCCGTCCCCGCCCGCCCCCGCCTTGGCCTGGCGCTGCCCGCGTCTGCCGTCACACGCCCCCAGTTCCACGGAGCCCCCTGATTGGTCACCCCGCAGAGGGTGGCCTGGGACGCCCTCTTTGGAGCGATTGCAGAGCTCCCCCTACATCGATCGACCCGCCAGCCGGTGGCCCGGGCCTCCCTCTGTGGGCTGATCAATTGAGGAGGGCCCCCTCTCCCCCCGTATTGATCGCCCCTCAGAGAGTGGCCCGGCCTCCCTCTGCTGGGCGATCGTGGGATGATGTCGGCCCCCCGACCAACCTCATCGCGCCCGCCCTGACGGACCTGGTGCCAGTGCGTGTCGCAGTGTGGTCGTCTGGATGGTCGTTCTGCTGGTCGGCTGTTTGGTTGATTTGCGTGTTACGATTTTATTATTACAGACGAGGGCCCAGTGCATGAATTCGTGCGCCATTAAAGGAACTGGGCCGCGAGGCTGCAGGGGGCACAGGAGCAGGTCTCGCCCCGTCCTCCGCGCCCCTGCCCAGCCCCTAGCCAGTCCCGTCTGCCAGCAGCCCCACGCGCTGCCGCGCCGGCCCCACTCGCAGCCACTGACGGCCCAGAGCGACGGCCGGTGCCGGCAGCGGGTGCGAGCGGCCGGCAGGACCGGGCGCGCAGCAGCAAAGGATTTTCAGTAACCACCCGAGTCTCGTCTTGATGACGGTTGGTCTCGCACCCCACTCACCTGCTCCACCACCCTGCCGCGGCCAACGCCCGCTATGTTCCGCGCGCGCCCCCTGGCGGTCAGCGCACGTCATAGTGACTGGTTGTTCCGCCGTTCGATCTATTTGCACATTAGGGTTTTATAGATATACTAGAGGCCTGGTGCACGAAATCCGTGCACTGGAGGGAGTCCCTCAGGCCAGCCTGCACCTTCTCCAATCTGGAACATCCCTCTCACAGTCGGAGACTGCTGGCTCCTAACCACTCGCCTGCCTGATTGCCCCCAATGCCCTCCCGAGGTTGGGTCTGGGATGCAGGTGAATGGGATTCCTGGCTGGCTGACACTGACAGCAAGCTGACCAACGGCCAATTCTGCAAGGAATGGGGCCCCCTCCTCCCTCCTGTCAGGGTCCGTTTGAAGGCCGACCGTGCCCCCGATCACACGAGACCCAGAGTGCCGCTGTGCCCTGGCCGGCCGGGGCCCACAGCTCCCTCCCTCAGCTCCCTAGCCGGCTGTTCGGTCGTCCATCCAGTCGTTTAGGTTGTGGTGGCACCTGGCTTTTTATATATTAGGATATATATGTATGTGTGTGTGTATATATATATATATTATTGGTATTAGAGAGAGAAGAAGGGGGGGAGAGAGAGAAACATTCATTGGCTGCCTCCTGTACGCCCCACACTGGGGATGGAGCCCACAACCTGGGCACGTGCCCTGACCGGGAATAGAGCCGTGACCTCCGGGTTCATGGGTCGACACTCAAACACAGAGCCTCTGCAGCCGGGCAGCCGTCTGTTTTTAAAGTTTCCTGTGGAGCTGGGTGAGCGTCAGGTGAGACGCAGTGATTGTCGGTGTCCCCGCGGCTCAGCGCCCCGCCGTTTTCAGTGTCCTGCAGGCCGTCAGGAAGACCGTGTGCGACTGGGAGACGGGGCACGAGCCCTTCAACGACCCGGCCCTGCGGGGCGAGAAGGACCCCAAGAGCGGCTTCGACATTAAAGTGCCCCGCCGCGCCGTGGGACCCTCCAGCACGCAGGTTCTCGCCCCTTGTCCTCCGCCTCTGCCGTCCCACAAGAGGGCCAACCCTGCGCGGGGGGGGGGGGGGGGGTCGGGAAGCGCAGCCAGGGGTGAAACGGGGTCCCCTCTACTCTGGGGCACATCCCGTCTCGCCTGGGTCTCTCCGGCCCCTCTGTCCGCGGCCCGCGTGGGTCCGAGTGCTGGCCGGGACCGCGTGGGGGCTGCCCGGTTCGCCCACGTGCATGCAGACCTTAATCTGACGGCCCAACGCCCGAGTCCAAAGTGTGGGTGACCATCTGTGTCTGTTCACCTGTCTCTCGGTGGCTGTTTCGGGGCATGGGTACGACTTTCGTGTTGTGCTGCAGAGTGTCATTCCTGAAGCGACAACTTGGAGAGACTTAAAAACGCAGCTTTTGTGTGTCCCGGACTTGAGTCACCACCCCTCAAGTTGTTTCTCTCGTTCGTGCCTCCCCCCAAAAAGCAGCTTTCTTCTGACTCACACCTGCCCCTCCGCCCTCTGCTTTCTCCTCCCACGGGGGCCCGGCCCTGCCTGCCGGTCACCAGGATCCCCAGCAAAGCACGTTGCTGGCTGTGAAGGGGACACTCCGCCCGTATCTGGGAGGAAGCCCCGTCCGGGGCCCGCCCGCGGCGTACGCCCTACGTCCCCTGTGTGTGTCCCCGCTCCGCGTGTCGTGTGACTAACGCTCTCTCCGCCTCTCCCGTGTCTGTCCGTGTCTAGCTGTACCTGGTGCGCACCATGGCAGAGTCCTTGAGCTCCGCTGAGCTGCTGCGGCAGCTCAAGTCTCTGGGCATGGAGAGGCTGGTGCATGTGGTTAACGCGTTTCTGAGGCAGTCCTACACCTATCCGCCTCTCTTAACCTTCGGGGGTAAGACACCGTTCGTTTACCTTCTGACGTTCAGGGCCCGGAGGCGAGGTGCCTCCCTCGCAGTCCTTCCTCCCGGGCAGCAGCCACGCGGCCACGTGGTCGGGCGCCGGACCCCTTAGCGGAGCCGGGGGAGCCCGGCTCAGGTCAGGGCCTCGGAGCAGCCCCCCGGGGCCGAGCAGCGTCTGGTGCGACTAATGCTCCTGTGTGTTTTCTCCCGCAAACGTGTCCCCGGATACCGCAGCTTTACATGGTGAGAACCATGCTAGAGTCCCTCATTGCAGACAAAAGTGGCTCCAAGAAAACCCTGAGGAGTAGCCTTGAGGGGCCCACCATATTGGACATAGAAAAATTCCACCGCGAGTCCTTCTTCTACACCCACTTGATAAATTTCAGCGGTAAGAGACCTGCTGACCACGCCCGGCCCAGCATGCTCTAACACCGCTAACACCGTCCGGAGCGCTTCCGCCTGCTGACCGTCCCCGCCGAGGTCCCCTCCCGCACCCGCACCGGGTGGTGACGCGTGGTGACCCCGTAGCCGCCTGCACCTGTTGCTGTAAACGCATGGCCGGCCGGTGCTCCCTCCGAGAGGCATGGCCTTGGGAAGGGTGAGGGCCGTGGGGCCGGAGCTGGCCCTTCGCCACTCAGGGTCTGACAACCAGGCGCACGTCCCCTCGGCGGCCACCTGTGCCGCGAGCAGGTCCCCGGCTCAGGCCGCGGCCCCGGGCTGACAGGTCCCCGGGACCAGGCTGCTGGGGGATGCCCTTGGGTATCCCGTCACGGCCGTGTGCTCCGAGCGGGAGGCCCGTCGTGGCTGGGAGCTGCAGGTTTGCAGTGAGTGGCGAGCTTTTTGCTTCTCGCTCCGTCACAGGGCAGGAGCGTAGAAAGCGGTCCTTTTGTGCTAGACAGACGCACACGGAGCGGGCACGAGATGCTGCGCCTGGTCCCCATCCTGGTCTCCCTGCTCCTTTTCATGAGCACATTTCCTCCCGCCCCCGAGGCTCCAGGGTCGACAGGGCCCACGAGAGGCACCGATGTCCCTGTCGGACCCGCAGCCCAGACGCCGCCTCTGTTCTTCCCGGGGTGAGACGGGCACAGTCCAGGTGGCTTGGCTGCGGTCAGTCGCCCGTCCCTAGTGTTAGGTGCCCCGGGACCCTGTCCGCTCACCACCCCGCATGGCTCCGGGCTGATGGCGACGGAGCTGGCGCCTGGTGCACGGCCCTCGCCCTGTCCGTCCGTCTGTCTACTTTTTGCCGGTGCGTCTGTGCCGTTTGCGGAGACTGACCCACCGCCGTGTGCGCCCCCCAGAGACCCTGCAGCAGTGCTGCGACCTCTCGCAGCTGTGGTTCCGCGAGTTCTTCCTGGAGCTCACCATGGGCCGGCGCATCCAGTTCCCCATCGAGATGTCCATGCCCTGGATCCTGACCGACCACATCCTGGAGACCAAGGAGGCGTCCATGATGGAGTGAGTGTCCGGGGCCCTGCTGGCTCTTTGCTCGTGGTGACGGGGGCTCTTCGTTGGCTTTGGGGAGGGGAGAGGTCGAGGCGGCCTGGCTGCTCTCATTGCTTAATTTGACGCCGCGATTCGAGGGGAGAGACGAGAGAGTCGTCCAAGGGACAGGTTTCTTGCCTTTTTTTAAAAAAATGTTTTTATCGATTTCAGAGAAGTTGGGAGAGGGAGTGACAGAGAGAAACATCCATGATGGGAGAGAATCATCGATCAGATGCCTCCCGCACAGCCCCCACTGGGTATCCAGCCCGCGACCTGGGCATGTGCCCGAACCGGAATCGAACTGTGACTTCCTGGTTCATAGGTCAACACTCAGCCACTGAGTCATGCCAGCCAGGCAAAAATAGTATACTGCTAAAAATAAAAAAGTCCTCATTGTTGTGCTTATTAAAAAAACTTAGAGACCCAAGTGCACAAATTCGTGCCCAGGTAGGGTCCCTAGGCCTGGCCGGCGATCAGGGCCGATCGGTGGGGCAACCAGTGGGGGGATCAGCCCCGGCTCACACCCGCCCTGGCTGGCCTGATGCTGCCCACTCACCGCCCCGGCCCCCGCCACCCATCGCCTCCCTCTGTGGGGTGACCGGCAGGGTGATGGGGTCCCCGCTGGCACCCTCCTTGGCTGGCGGCCTGGCGGCGGCCGGGCACCACCTGCTCGCCAGCCCCACCCCCCGCCACCGCCGCGGGCTGGGGGCAGCTCCTGCGTTGAGTGTCTGCCCCCCCAGGTGGTCAGTGCACATCATAGCGACTGGTCATTTTGCCGTTTGGTCGATTTGCGTATTAGGTTGTTATTCTGTAGGGTAGGATGCTGCATCCTTTTGGCAAAAACCTTTGAAACAGGATAAGGGAGAAGGTCCAGTTGCCGGAGGCCCGTGACTCGGGCGTGGCCTGGGTCTGGTGCCCAGCCCACGGGGGGTTCGCTGCCCAGGCTGTGCCCTCGGCCTCGCAGGAGCCGAGCCTGGCACTTGACGGGATCGGTTTTCCCCGGGGGAGGAGAGGAGAGGAGAGCGGAGCGGGTAGTGCTCGGGCTCGGGAGCTGCGTGTGCGGGGCTGGCTGACCGCTCCCTCCGCAGGTATGTCCTCTACTCCCTGGACCTTTACAACGACAGCGCCCACTACGCCCTCACCAGGTTCAACAAGCAGTTTCTCTACGACGAGATCGAGGCCGAGGTGAGCGCCCACCCCGGAAACCGGCTCTGCCAGGCCCTTGGCTGAGGGCTGCAGGCAGCAAGCCTCCCCTCCAGCTCGGGAGGGAAAGAGAGTTTGGGGCAGCCGTTCTGTCCGCACGCCTCTCTGCGGCTGCTCCGTGACCAGGAGCTGGAGGGGGTGAGCCAGTTCTCCCGGCGGCTCGCCCGCCCGTGGTGGCGGCTCTGACAAGAGCTACAAGCACAGGGACAGCCCCTCGTGTGCCTCTTCCTCCCAGGAGCCTGTGCTGGTTGCCTTCACAGTTGCGTCACGTGCATCCCCTGGCCTTATTGGCCTCACTTATGTTAAAGCTGGAAGGTCAAACCTTCTGACTCCCTTCACCCTGTGCCTCTGGCCACCCCCACTCTCTTTTCTGCATTTGAGTTCGTTGTTTTGTTAAAATCACACCTGTAAGTGAGACCGTACAGCACTTGTCTCTGCCCAGTGTATTGCACTTAGCATAACGCCTTCAACATCCGTCCATGTTGCACAAAAGGCAAGATTTTTTTATTTTTCTGGCTGAATAATATTTCATTATACATACAGGGTGTGGCAGAAGTAGGTCTACTGTTGTCATGTGGAAAATAATACAACAATGAACAAAGAATAATAATACCAGAATGAACTCTGCACAGACAACGCTAGGACGAGGACCAGAGAGAAAGGGGGTGGGAGCAGGCAGAAGAGGGAAAAGGGGGGTAAATGGTGATGGAAGGAGACTTGACTTGGGGTGGTGACCACAATGCAATGGGCAGATGATGTGTTATAGACGATACATCTGAAACCTCTATAATTTTACTCACAAGCGTCACTCCAATAAATTCAACAAAACAATAAATCCTGTGTTTCGTGCATTCACAGCTGTAAACCTACTTTTGCCCCACCCTGAAGATAGCACGTTTTCTTTATCGAGAGCGTTATCTGATCTCAGCTTAGGGAATCAAAATGCAGTGTCTGCTTTCTTCTTCTTCAGGTGAATCTGTGCTTTGACCAGTTTGTTTACAAGTTGGCTGACCAGATATTTGCGTATTACAAGGTCATGGCCGGGAGGTAGGTGTTTTGTGGTTTGGGGACGGAACCTTGAGTAGCTTGATCCGATGTTCGCATGACAACTCGGAGCAGGTGAGCAGCGTCCTCCCTTCCTTCCGTTCTAGCTTGCTGCTGGACAAACGGCTGAGATCCGAATGCAAGAACCAGGGGGCCACGATCCACCTCCCGCCCTCCAACCGCTACGAGACGCTGCTCAAACAGAGGCACGTGCAGGTGAGGCCTTGCCCGGCGTGGCGCGCCCGGACCCGCCTCTGAAGTAGCGATGTTTCCTTAGCGTTCGCGGGATGTTAGCAGGAGTCCGTGTGGCGAGTGGCTGGAAACTGCCTCATGAGGTGCTGAGAGTTCAAAGGCACACGGTTCCTGTTGGAGGATTTTAGTAGGAGTCTGTGTGGCGAGTGGCTGGAAACTGCCTCATGAGGTGCTGAGAGTTCAAAGGCAGACGGTTCCTGTTGGAGGATTTTAGTAGGAGTCCGTGTGGCGAGTCCGTGTGGCGAGTCCATATGGCGTGCTTCCCTGCAGCACGAGGGGAGACGTGCAGCGCTGTGCACCTGCCCTGCCCAGGCTCCTTTTTTTTCAAAAGTTATCTTTTTAATGATTTTTAGAGCGAGAGAAAGTGAGAGCCGGGGGGTCCCTCAGCCTGGCCTATACCCTCTCACAATCCGGGACCCCGCGGGTAGGGTCCCCAGGCCTGGCCTGAGATCAGGGCCTAGTGGGGCTTTCCTTCCCCGGGCTGCAGGCAGCTGGCCCCACCCCACTGCCACGGCCACTGCTTGCCATCTGTGCAGCGCTGCCCCCCCTGCCCTGCCACTGGTGGCCTCCCTCTGCAGGCGACAGGCTGGGGTGCAATGGCTTGGCTGGCCTGGGCCTCCCTCTTTGCTGGGGGGTGGGGCCAGCCCTGCGAGGGGCCGTCTGCTTACCTGATCTCCCCTAACCACTCACCTACCTACCTGATCACCCCTAACTGCCCCTAATCACTGTCTGCCTGCCTGATTGCCCCTAACCGCTTGCTTGGGGACGGGGCCAGCCCGGTGAGGGGCCGTCGGCCTATCTGATCTCCCCTAACCTCTGGCCTGCCTGCCTGATCTCCCCTAATCACTCTGTCTGCCTGCCTGATTGCCCCTAACCGCTGGCTTGGGGGCGGGGCCAGCCCTTCGAGGGGCTGTCGGCCTATCTGATCTCCCCTAACCACTGGTCTGCCTACCTGATCTCCCCTAACCCCTCTGCCTGCCTGATTGCCCCTAACCGCTGGCTTGGGGGCGGGGCCAGCCCTTCGAGGGGCTGTCGGCCTATCTGATCTCCCCTAACCACTGGTCTGCCTACCTGATCACCTCTAACCCCTCTGCCTGCCTGATTGCCCCTAACCGCTGGCTTGGGGGCGGGCCAGCACTGACTTCCAGTTCAGCCTCCGGTGGTTACTGGTCGTTACGACCCAGGGGTTTTATATATTAGGGTAAGTTTCTGGAGGGGACATGTACATATATTCTTGCTTGTTTTAGCGTTCACTCTCTCCACCCTCTCACCCGCAGCTCCTGGGCAGGTCCATCGACCTCAACCGCCTGATCACCCAGCGCGTCTCGGTGGCCATGTACAAGTCGCTGGAACTGGCTATCGGACGGTTTGAAAGTGAAGACCTGACCTCGATCGTCGTACGTGCCCTTCCTTCCCTCAGGCCGGGCGGGGGTTGGATTCGGGTCACGGGGGTTATAGCTGACTTTATTTACGACCTTATCGATACATTGAACCAGTGAAATCAAAACATAGGCTCCAATTAAGCTTGGCCTTCTTTGAGCAGGGAATTCTTTCAGAGAGAATTTCATATGGTAGATAGGCAACGGAGGTCCAACACACGTATCGTAGGGTCCCTGGAGAAGGAGAAGCAAAGCAACAGCATGGACCCAACATGTAAAATTTTTAAAACACGTTTTTATTGATTTTTAGAGAGAGAGGGAGAAGGAGAAACATAGATGTCAGAGGGAAACATCCATCAGCTGCCTCCTGCAACTCCCCACACTGGGAATCAAGCCCACAACCCGGGCATGTGCCCTGACTGGGCATCGAACCCTGCGTGACCTCCTGGTTCATAGGTGATGCTCAACCACTGAGCCACACCAGCCGGGCAGGAGTGGCGTGTTAAAGGCCACTGAGGGTGTGAGAAACCACTCCCGGTGCCTGGCAGACCCCGCCTCATGCATTCGTGGTCCGGCTCGCTGACCGCACCCCGCCGTGTCCAGCTCCGTCCCGCCGCCCCACGGCGCTGCCCCCGTGGGGAGGGGATGCCGCTGTCCGGGCCCCATCCCGTCCTCCCTCCCGTCCTGTGTCCCGCAGGAGCTGGACGGCCTCTTGGAAATCAACCGCATGACACACCAGCTGCTGAGCAGGTACCTGTCGCTGGACAGCTTCGACGCCATGTTCCGGGAGGCCAACCACAACGTGTCCGCGCCATACGGGAGGATCACCCTGCACGTCTTCTGGGAGCTCAACTACGACTTCCTGCCCAACTACTGCTACAACGGCTCCACCAACCGGTGAGCACCGCCCGGCGGCCCCGGCGCCCCACCCGGTCCTCGTCGGGGTTCTCGTCGGGGTCCTCGTCGGGGTCCTCGTCGGGGTCCTCGTCAGGGTCCTCGCTGCCCACGGGCCCGGCCCCACCAGGTCCTCGTCGGCGTCCTCGTCGGGGTCCTCGCCGCCCACGGGCCAGGCCTCCTGGGCTCCCTGACGCTCTTCGTTTCTGAACTCTGCACGTTTCCCGGCCGTCGCGGTGTTTGTGTCTCGGGCACGTTCTGGAGAAGATTTCTTGGAGTTTTTCTATGATTATTACTTCAGTTCACGAGGAGGGAGATTTAACTGATGTTTAAGTGGAAAAATGATGAATATTTAAAAACGGTTACATTTTCTTTTTCCTTGTTCTTATTCAGATTTGTTCGGACAGTATTACCGTTTTCTCAGGAATTTCAAAGAGACAAACAGCCAAATGCACAGCCCCAGTATCTGCATGGGTCCAAGGTAGGCTTGTGTGTGTGATGATTTGTGTGTGTGTGTGTGTGTGTGTGTGATGATTTGTTTGTGTGTGTGTGTGTGTGTGTGATGATTTGTGTGTGTGTGTGTGTGTGTGTGATGATTTGTGTGTGTGTGTGTGTGTGTGTGTGTGATGATTTTTGTGTGTGTGTGTGATGATTTGTGTGTGTGTGATGATTTGTGTGTGTGTGTGTGTGTGATGATTTGTGTGTGTGTGTGATGATTTTTGTGTGTGTGTGTGTGTGTGTGATGATGTGTGTGTGTGTATGTGATGATTTGTGTGTGTGTGTGTGTGTGTGTGTGTGATGATTTTTGTGTGTGTGTGTGTGTGTGTGTGTGATGATTTTTAAGGTCACACTTTGGCAGATTTTGAAGTTTAATTTAAATCAGTTCAGTTACGATGGTTTAACTCTATCATGCCAGGTATGAAATGTTATTGTTTTATGGATGGGTTGATTTTTAGAAAGAGAGGGAGGGAGGGAGGGAGAGAGAAACATCGGAGTCTGAGGGAAATGTCAGTCCGCTGCCCCCGATGACCCCCCGAACCTGCCGCTCCGGCCCCTTCGCTCTGGCTCCTCCGGGAGCCGCGGCAGCCCCGCCCGGCTCTGCTTTTGCTTCTTCTGGCTCTGCCTTGTTCTAAATGTCTTTGCTGCAGTCAACAAATTCCTGCTTTTCTACCAAAAAAAAGACAAAAAGACACACCCACTGGAAACAGCACGGGGTTAGGACGCAGCTTCTGGGGAGGGCCGGGCACGCCCGGCTTCCTCTTCCCCGCGCCCGCGGGGGTGGTGTTGGCGCTCTTCCTCCGAGGGGGGCCCCTGCGGGCTGAGCAGCCCTGGGCTCTGGTGGGAAGCTCGGGGCTGAGATTCGGGCAGGACGTCCTCCTCACAGGCGCGCGAGGAGCCTGTTCACCTAACGACACAGAGGGCCCTGCGCTGGGAAAGTCACGGTGCGTGTCCGCGGGGCCGCGGGCGGGTGTCGGGCGAACGGGAAGCCGGGGCTGGTGGAGGGAGAAGCGGCCTGGTTCCCGGGGACACGTGGGATTTCGAGCGGAGAGTGAGGCTGCTTCCATCTGCTCCACGGCCCGCCGTGCGCTTAGGGCACCGAGGGGTCCGTGGGAAAGAGGAACCGGGAGCCGAGCTGGTTTTCCTGGTCGCGTCCTCACTTCCTCCTGCCCCGGCGTCTGAGGGGCTGAGGAGGAGCCAGAAGTCTGGCCTTGGAAGGGAGGGCGTTCGGGGACTGACCCCAGGTCTGCGCAGCCTCTGGCCGGAGCGGGGGGTCATGCCATCTCAAGGGGTAGCTTCCTGGGTTGGTTCTGAGGGACGGGACGTCCCCACAGCTCTGTTCTGTCAGTCCTGCTGCCCAGAGGCGTCTGTGTGTCTCGGGGTCAGAGGCTCCGGAGACTCGTTCTGTGTTTTGTTTTGTTCATCCTCATGGAGGACATTTTGCCATTGATATTTAGAGAGAGTGGGAGGGAGGGAGTAGGGAGAGAGAGAGAGAAAGAGAGGGACAGAAACACATTGATTGGTTGCCTCCCATGACTCTCGGGGCGCATGCCCGGGTTGTGGGCTCGATCCCTAGTAGGTGGCGTGAAGGAGGTGCCTGATCAATCATTCTTATCATTGGCTAGAGGCCCAGTGCACGAATTCATGCACGGGTGGGGTCCTTCGTGGTGGTCTGCGGGGATTGGGCCCAGCTCGCACCCCACCGGGCACCCCGCCTTGGCCTGGCGCTGCCCCCTCACCTGCTCCACCGCTGTCCTACTCTCTTCGGAGCCCGTCAGGGCCAGCAGTGCCTCCACTGCCAGCATCATATCACTGATGCCCGCCATGTTCCACGCCGCCCCTGGTGGTCAGCACACGTCATAGCGAGCGGTCGAACTCCCGGTCTCCCTTTCGAACTCCCGGTCAAACTCCCAGGGGAATGCCCATCCCGGGGGACAATTTGCATAGTAGGCTTTTATTATGTGGGATGTTTCTGTCTCTCCTCCTCCCTTCCTCTCCCTGAAATCATTAAAAATATTAATAAAGCTGCGGCAGAAGAAAAAAAAATATTAATAAAGCTGAAACCGGTTTGGCTCAGTGGATAGAGCATCGGTCTGTGGACTGAAAGGTCCCAGGTTCAATTCCGGTCAAGGGCATGTACATTGGTTGCGGGCACATCTCCGGTAGGGGGAGTGCAGGAGGCAGTTGGTCGATGTTTCTCTCTCATCGATGTTGCTAGCTCTCTATCTCTCTCCCTTCCTCTCTGTAAAAAATCAATAAAAAATATATTAAAAATATATATATTAATAAAAAGATATTAAGCTGTGAAGTGCAAATATATCAAGGTGTGTGCGGTGCAGCTACAGACGTCCCGAGAGGGAAATGCATAGCCCGGGTGCTTCCTGCTGCGAGTGAGCCCACGTCCTTAGACGGCTTTGCAGCCCCGTCGACCGAAAACCACGCCGAGCGCCTTGACCACGCGCCCACCCTGCGGGGCCGCTTTCCCAGCTCCCACTGCCCCTCGGGGTCTGTCTCCAGTGCGTCCCCAGGAGGCTGGGGGCCGCCCTGTTGCAGCAGTGAGGCGCTAAGATGTATTCCGGTCCCAGTCCAGGACCTCAGAGTGGCATCTGTGGAATGGCCACTTAAATAAGGTTGAAAACCCAGTTTAGAGAAACCAAGATGGCGGCATAGGTAAACACCTGAACTGCTGCCTCGCACAACAGTTTCAAAACTACAACAAAAAGGCAAAACGGACGTCCTCCAGAACCACGGGAGGCTGGCTGAGTGGGAGTTCTACAACCTGAAGGGAAGAGAAGAGCTCACGGAGATCCCAGTCTGTATTTCCTGTGCCGCAGGCGCTGAACCTGGCCTACTCCAGCATTTACGGCAGCTTCCGGAACTTCGTGGGCCCCCCCCACTTCCAGGTCATCTGCCGGCTGCTCGGCTACCAGGGCATCGCGGTCGTCATGGAGGAGCTGCTGAAGGTCGTCAAGAGCCTGGTACGCTCCCTCGGTGCGCCTCCTCTGCCCCGTGAAGGGTCCTGCCCCCTTCCGGTCGGGGGGGCTTTTCCACCTCCCACGAAATGCTGACACCAGCTGGTGCGCAGCTCAGACCTGACACTGCCCCGTTCCCTTCGGATCCCCCAGGTGAAGGGCTCAGTCCCACAGACCGCCCCCCAGACCCCCAGACTCCACCCGCGTGTCCGGGCTGCCGCCCGTGCCTCCCGACCAGCTGCCATCAGCCAGAGGCTCCTGCCACCCCGTCCCCTCCCCGCCCCCTCCACACGCACACACACACACACACACGCACACACACACACACACACACACACACACCCGGGTTCAGTTGCTAGAGCAGCTCACGGGACTCAGGCACCTAGTTCCTCCCAGGTGAGCAGGCCGTCCTGGATACCTGTTCCGTGCACTTATCCGAGGGAACGTGATAAAATCTTAATCCTGAGCCCATTGTTTTCAAGATTCCCATGTCTTCCCATGTGTTATAAACTAACCAAGAGGAAGCTTGATGCTCGTTTCTGTCCATGTAATTAAAGCTGTTAACGCAGAACCGGATGGAATTCTAAGATGACAGAATCTAAGCTATGTGGGTCAGGACCCAGAAGCAGTTAGAATACAGATGAGCGGGGTCGCTGGCCTCAGCCGTGACCCGTGACAGACCCCCGCCAGGACCCCAGGGTGGCCTCCCTCAAAGCTGTGCCCCTTGGCAGGTGGTTGGGGCCCAAGGTGACCCAGACTCTGGTCTTAGGTGAGGAATCCGGACACGGGCCTGGCGGGTGCCGCTTCCTCGCACCCTGCCCTCCCCGGTTTCACAGCCCGGAGGGCTGTCAGTCCTTCGCATCGCCCTGCATCTTAGACCCCGTGTCACGGGTCCCGTGGGCCGTCCCCCCTCGGGACAGGCCCGCCCGTGGCGGACACAGCCCCTGTCTCCGCAGCTGCAGGGCACCATCCTGCAGTACGTGAAGACGCTGATGGAGGTGATGCCCAAGGTCTGCCGCCTGCCCCGGCACGAGTACGGCTCCCCGGGTGAGCGCGGGCGTCGCCCTGGAAGGCGCGGGGTGGGTGGGGGGAGAGGCTGTGGGCCCAGCTGTGCCGTGGGGGGTTCGGCCCCTCCAACACCCCCTAACCCTGCCCCCCTCGCCCCCAGGCATCCTGGAGTTCTTCCACCACCAGCTGAAGGACATCGTGGAGTACGCGGAGCTGAAGACCGTGTGCTTCCAGAACCTGCGGGAGGTGGGCAACGCCGTCCTCTTCTGCCTGCTCATCGAGCAGAGCCTGGTGAGCGAGCGCCGCCCCCCCCCCCCCCCAGCACGGCCGTCACCCCCTCCCCCCAGCACGGCCATCACCCCCAGCACGGCCGTCACCCCCCCCCCCAGCACGGCCGTCACCCCCAGCATTGCCTCCCACCCCAGCACGGCCGTCACCCCCAGCACGGCCATCACCCCCAGCACGGCCGTCACCCCCCCCCAGCACGGCCGTCACCCCCAGCACGGCCGTCACCCCCCCCCAGCACGGCCATCACCCCCAGCACGGCCGTCACCCCCCCCCAGCACGGCCGTCACCCCCAGCACGGCCGTCACCCCCAGCACGGCCATCACCCCCAGCACGGCCGTCACCCCCCCCCCCCCAGCACGGCCGTCACCCCCAGCACGGCCGTCACCCCCAGCACGGTCGTCACCCCCCAGCACGGCCGTCACCACCCCCCAGCACGGCCATCACCCCCAGCACGGCCGTCACCCCCAGCACGGTCGTCACCCCCAGCACGGCCGTCACCACCCCCCAGCACGGCCATCACCCCCAGCACGGCCGTCACCCCCAGCACGGCCGTCACCCCCAGCACGGCCGTCACCCCCAGCACGGCCATCACCCCCAGCACGGCCGTCACCCCCAGCACGGCCGTCACCCCCCCCAGCACGGCCGTCACCCCCCCCCCAGCACGGCCGTCACCCCCAGGGGGACATCACCCCCAGCACGGCCGTCACCCCCAGCACGGCCGTCACCCCCAGGGGGTCAGAGGGCGTTGGGAGAGGCTTCGTCTGTGGGGTCATTCAGGGGGTAGGCAGGACAGCACCCTCTTATTCACGACGCTCTAGACCAGGCGTCCTCAAACCACGGCCCGCGGGCCACATGCGGGTGTTTTTGCTGTTTTGTGTTTTTACTTCAAAATAAGATATGTGCAGTGTGCATAGGAATTTGTTCTTAGTTTTTTTAAACTATAGTCCGGCCCTCCAACGGTCTGAGGGACAGTGAACTGGCCCCCTGTTTAAAGAGTTTGAGGACCCCTGCTTTAGACTCTCATTTTAATTACGTTCCTGCCCTGGAAACCCCGAAGTGCAGTGTAGTGCGCGTGAGAACGTTTTAGTGCGTGAGCATGGTGAACAGCTACACAGGGCCCCCATATATGGAGCTGACACTCAACATGGGTGTGAACTGGCCGTCTCCGCGGAGAACTCCGCGTGTCAGTGGACCGCGTCGCTCACACCCGATCAGCGCCCCCCGCCACCAGCCCCCGACGGCTCTGCCCGTCTCCTGCGAACTGACCGCCTCACGCCGCCTTCTCCTCCGTCCTAGTCTCTAGAAGAAGTGTGTGACCTGCTGCACGCAGCCCCCTTCCAGAACATCCTGCCGCGGGTCCACGTGAAAGGTGAGCTGGGACACCGCGCAGTGACGTGAGTGTGGAACACGGAAGCGTGTCAGGCTCTCTGTGATGTGATCTCTTCCACGGGCTTCAGAACAGACGGGCTGGGTGTGGGGTTTGAGCCCAGAGTGAATGGAGTTGGAAATGCAGAAGGTCACTCTCCTGGGCTTTGCTGTTTATTACATTTGTATTTTTCAGTAAGTTTTCAAAAGAGAAGGTTGGACAGAAACTCATTCCTGCCGCTGTGAATTAAAACAGCAAAGGGGTCGGTTCTGTGCGTGAATTTCCAGCGATAACCTGCATGTGCCATGTTCCTTTCACAACCTTCCCGGGTCTGTTTGTGTAAACTGTAACCGCCGTGACCGCTTTTCCCACTGCAGAGGGAGAGCGACTCGATGCCAAGATGAAGCGGCTGGAATCCAAGTACGCGCCCCTGCACCTCGTCCCTCTGATTGAAAGACTGGGGACCCCTCAGGTAATCTCCTGGGTCGGCAGCCGCTGTTGTTCATGGGGCGTCCACGTCGGGCCTGGGTGAGGCGGGTGGGCCGGCTCCGGGGGGCCCAGACCGGGAGGCATCTGCAGGCGGCTGGATGGGTCCACTCGGCCCAGGGTCTCCAGCGGGTCCGTCCCAGGACCTGGCCCCGGGGCATTTCGAATCGCTGTGTCTGGAATGGGCGTAGAACACCTCCCGGCAGGGGAGACGCCTGCAGAGGGGTCGCCCGCTCCGGGGTCCATCTCTCGTGACGAAGGCTTGGTCCCGGGCGTTTTAGAACAGACAGGGGCGGGGGGGGGTCTCCGCTGGGAGGCGAGGCACCCGGGCAGAGCTCCTCGGTCCTCGGTCTCAGCACGTCACCCTTTCGGACCAGACGATGCTTTGTTGTCGGGCTTTCCCGTGACTTGTCGGCTGTGACGCCGTGTCCCTGGCCGCTGCCCGTTAGCCGCCCCGAGACTCGCCCCGTGTGGTGGCGATGACAGTGTCTGCACACGTGGCCACGGTGCTCTGCAGACGCCATCGTTCTGTCCTCCACCGGGCACCCCACTGACTCTTGTAAGACGGGGAATCCTGACCTTTCTCTTGTCTGGTGCTTCTGCGAGTGAAGATCGTTTTCCACGAAGTCAGAAGGAAAACGGGGCTCGTGGGTTCCGCCCGCGGCCTCCCGTGGGGCCCCATCGCGTGCTGTCCTTCCCGCAGCAAATCGCCATCGCGAAAGAGGGGGACCTGCTGACCAAGGAGCGTCTGTGCTGCGGCCTGTCCATGTTCGAGGTCATCCTGACGCGGATCCGGACCTTCCTGGACGACCCCATCTGGCGCGGGCCTCTGCCCAGCAACGGGGTCATGCACGTGGACGAGTGTGTCGAGTTCCACAGGCTGTGGAGCGCCATGCAGTTTGTGTACTGCATCCCCGTGGGCACGCACGAGTTCACGGTCGAGTAAGTGTGCGCTCTGGGGACGGGGAGGTGGGTGCTGAGCTGCTTTAAAGCTACTTCGGTGCAGGTTCTCACGTGGCTTGGGGCTCGGCCTCTGGGGGTCGACCCTGGAAACTTCGGCACGTGGGTGTGCATTCCTTCAGCCAGGGCCCCAGCCTCATGAAGTCCTTCCAGGAGGGTCTGCGATCTAAAAATGGGTTAGGAAATGGGGTGCCAGAGGAACCCGGAGGGGTCTTCACCAGAAATGGACACGCCGCCGCCTGCCCAGTTTCCCCAGCAGGTGGCTGGACCGTGGACGTCTGGAGACAGTCAGATGCAGGAAAGACTTTCATTGGTCGCCCATTCTGCTCAGGGCTTCTTGTTTTTTAGTCCTCACTTGATATTTTCCCATTCATTTTAGAGAGAGTGGAAGGGAAATTGAGAGAGAGAAACATCAACAAGGAGAGAATCGTTGATCGGCTGCCTCCTGCGAACCCCTCAGTGGGGATCGAGCCTGCAACCCTGGCATGTGACCTGGCGGGAATCGAACCCTGACCTCCTGGTTCACAGGTCGGCCCTCAACCACGGAGCCACACCGGCCGGGTGCTTACGGCTTCTTGTTTGCAGGCAGTGCTTTGGCGACGGGCTGCACTGGGCCGGCTGCATGATCATCGTTCTCCTCGGGCAGCAGCGGCGCTTTGCTGTCCTGGATTTCTGCTACCATCTGCTTAAGGTCCAGAAACACGATGGCAAAGACGAGATCATCAAAAACGTGGTACGTGGACGAAAGCCCTGTGTCCTGCGGTGAAGTTTCACGGTAAAGCATGCTTTCTGTCTATGACAGCTTCTTCCTCGGGCGATGTTTTCCATCCCTGCACATAAGGTGCCGCCGAGTGAAGCTTCCCTTTCATTCTCAAAATGCATCGTCATGCCGAAACCGGTGTGGCTCAGTGGATAGAGCGTCGGCCTGCGGACTGAAGGGTCCCGGGTTCGATTCCAGTCAAGGGCATGTACCTTGGTTGCGGGCACATCCCCAGTAGGGGGGTGTGCAGGAGGCAGCTGGTCGATGTTTCTCTCTCATCGATGTTTCTAACTCTCTATCTCTCTCCCTTCCTCTCTGTAAAAAATCAATAAAATGTATATATTTTTTAAAAAGGCATCGTCATGAAATTGGAGAGTCGAGCAGTCTGACCGTGAAAGTGCCAAGTCGCCCATTTTTATCCTCTTCGAGGTTCTTGGGTCTGTGTCCCGATGTGGAGCCTCATGGGGCCTGCGCTCATGCCCTGGCCTCCCGCCTGGTCTCCTGGCTTGCTCTGTGGTCGTCGGAGTGTGCTTTTTGGCTGCCCTTTAGATCTTTTTGTCTTTCTCATTTTCTGAAATGTTTGTCATTAAATTCTCGGAAACACGCAGACATTATCTATTTATCTACGTACCTATCGCTCTCATTTCCCTGTTGCAGCCTTTGAAGAAGATGGTGGAGAGAATTCGCAAGTTCCAGATCCTTAACGACGAGATCATCGCCGTCTTGGACAAGTACCTGAAGTCGGGCGACGGGGAGAGCTCGCCCGTGGAGCACGTGCGCTGCTTCCAGCCCCCGATCCACCAGTCCCTGGCCGGCAGCTGAGGACCTGCCGAGCCTGCGGCCTGCGCGGGGAGTCCCGGTCCCGCTGCGTCTGTAACTGTAGGGCATGTTCTTGTCACAAGCCAGTGAGATTTGTAGGGACTATTTGCCAGTGTCCTGGTACCTGTGAAAGGGCACTTTTCGATCGGAAAGCCTAAATTTATAAAATCGACTTATTTTTCTAGCCTAAAATTGTCTATGCTTTTGGTAATTAGGAAGTCTGAGACTGTCGGCTGCCGATTGCTGCCTTCCCATTCTTGCATTTATTTTCTGTTTTCCTGTGTAATGTCCAAGTGCCGCCGGGGGCATCCCTGTATTCCTCGGCAAGGGGTCAGAGACGTTCAGGGAAAGATTCATGAACTTCAGCAAGGGAACATGGATAGCTAATTGTAATAAAAGTCGTTACCAATTAGAATGGAAGTTAATGATTCTTTAGCTTTTGTTAGGCCTTTTGCTAATGGTCTTTTATGAATTAAAGTCATTCTTTCCTTCTCTATTTGTGTCAATTCTTTAAGAAAATAGTGAACTTGACTCCTTGTTTCTACTAAATCCACTTGTAACAACGTCTAATTTGCGAGGGATGATTTAAAGCAGACGTCCTCAAACTACGGCCCGTGGGCCACATGCAGGTGTTTTTGCCGTTTTGTTTTTTTAATTCAAAATAAGATATGTGCAGTGTGCATAGGAATTTCTTCATAGTTTTTTTTTTAAACTATAGTCCGGCCCTCCAACGGTCTGAGGGACAGTGAACTGGCCCCCTGTTTAAAAAGTTTGAGGACCCCTGATTTAAAGGATGTAGAAATGAAAGGAATGGAATCTCCTTGCTTTCCTTCATGTGCTGTGACCACCTGTGTGTGTGGGCTTGGACAAGGCACTTTGTCTGCTTATCTGGGCCCTTGGAGTCTGAGTCTCGGCCACCATGGCCTGGGAGAAGGGGCAAGTTATCTGTGTCTGTGGACACAGCACCGACTCCAGGAACCAGGCACGTGCTACTGGAAATGCAGGGTGAGATGTTCCCTGTGCCGCTCGACATGGAAGTGTTTTCTTGATGTGAACTGCTAACCTTGGGACCGACCCGCATTCTGATGGAGGCAGTGTCTGTCCTCAGCGCTTAGTGAAAGTCTAGAATCTCATGAAAAAAATGACTGTGATGATGACCTAACTCAGATTCCTGCGTTTTAGCAGTGTTAGAAACCAAACCAAAGGTAGTAACCACTTATGCAAAACACAAGTGCTCTAAGATGCTAATTGAACCTCTTGCTTATATGCTCAACCACTGAGCCACACTGGCAGGGCCCAATAGAAAAATTAATGGAACAGAATAGAAGGTGTAATAGACCCAAATCCAAAGATAAAATTTTTAAAAATATATTTTATTGATTTTTTTACAGAGAAGAAGGGAGAGGGATAGAGTTAGAGGGATGAGAGAGAAACATCCATCAGCTGCCTCCTGCACACCTCCCACTGGGGATGTGCCCTGTACTTACTACACGAACCTCAGCCAATTCCTTTGCAAACACGATCCTCTGCTACCCTCTTGCGGCCATTCAAGGAATGACACCTTGTGCTTCTGTCCGTGGTGCTGAAACCCCAGCTATTGCCCAGTGAACACGAGGAAAAATTCTACCGGGTGGGGGGAGAAAGAGAAAAAAAAAAACACACCCACAAAATCATCGAGGCTGTCCAGGGCGGCAATCATTTTTATTTATTTATGATTGGACTGAAGCCACGGGTCTGGATTGTGCACCCCTTCCCGCCCCAGCCCTACAAAGGGAGCCTTGGCTGCTGCACTGACATCAGGAAGCTGTGCGTTCACGATGTCAGTCCGTAACCTAGAAGCTGCCGTCAGTACCTCGGAGGCCGCCATTATTGAGGCAGCCAGTCCGTACAGCGAGGTGCTGGGAGTGTCGCGAGACTCAGCGTCCTCGCGAGAGGCCGCCATTTTGGGGCATGCCGTAACATGGAAGCCGCCATTATTGAGGTGTTCCGTACGGGGGAAGCCGCCGCTAACGAAAGCGGCCAGTACCAAACAGGACGCTCTTAATGAGGCAGCCAGTAACCTGCAGGCCGCCAAGTATGGAGGCAGCCGATGCCTTGGGGGCTAGCATTATTGAGGCAGCCAGTACCCTGGAGGGCGCAATTACTGAGGCAACCAGAGGCCTGGAGGCGGCCATTATTGAGGCAGTCCGTACCCTGAAGGCCGCCATTAATGAGGCAGTCATTCAGTTCCGGGAGATGCAGCTCCGGGTGGAGGTCTGGGATTTAAGGAATTTCCGTGGGTGATGATGATGGTGGAGAGGACAAGCCGTATGATCCCGCTGTACAGAATAGAAAGTCAAGCCCCCAAGAGAGGGACGTGACTTCTATGCACGTTCGCCAAGAACCGCAGGGCCGGGAGGGCCCTGACCGGCAGTGAAGGGGCCTCGCTACCGCCGAGGATCTGACGGAGCGGGCGGGGCGGGGCCGGCCGCCGGGGCGGGGCTTCCGGACGCGCGCTCACGTTCCCCCGCCTCCGGGCGGACCCCTTGGTTTTCCATTATCGCCTTCTCCGGGGCAAGAAAAACTGGTGGCACGGCCGGAAGCGCGGTAGCCCTCGGGTTCGAGACAACGGCGCCGTTTAAGGGAGAGCGAGCGTCCTGGTACCATTGGAGCCGCTAGGTTCTTCACCCGGGCTCCGGCCCAAATTGGAAAAAAACCTACAAAGTCCTGGCGGCCTATAGAAGGGCGCTGAGGACCGCGAAGCTTACGGCGCCCGAGCCTCGGCGGTCCACCGGAAGCCCCGCCGAGCCTCTGCGGTCCACCGGAAGCCCCGCCCCTGGGCGGGGCCAGAGCGCCTCTCGGAGGAAACAACCGAAGTCCTGCCCCCGCGGCGGAGCGCGCCTGCCATGGCTGAGCCCCCGGGCGCAGGCTCCGCCGCCCTGCGCTTGGCTGCCGCTGCCAGCTGGAGAGTCGTGCGCGGACGCTACGTGGAATATTTCCCGCGAGTGTTGGAGTTTCTGCGGTCCCTGCGCGCTGCTGCTCCCGGCTTGGTTCGCTACCGCCACCACGAGCGCCTGTGTATGGGCCTGAAGGCCAAGGTGTTAGAGCCACTGGGACCGGGAACGCGCCGAGGGGAAGGGGCGGGGTGCAAGGATCAGACGGGACCGGCCGCTTGTGGGGTGGGAGCGGCTGCGAAAGGGAAGCCCGCTCCGAAGTGGGAATTCTGAGCCCAGCCGCCTTTCCAGGTGGTGGTGGAGCTGATCCTTCAGGGCCGGCGTTGGGCCCAAGTCCTGAATGCCTTGTATCTCCACTTTCCAGTGTCTGGACCTGCTGTCGTGCGGGACCCCAAAGCTGTGAGTCATCCCTGGAACAGTCCCCACCCACCGTTAATCCTTGGTGCCCCTAATTTGTCTGCCTTCTTTGCCTTCCACAGACAGAGCAGGATCTGAAGGTCATCTCAGAGGCACGGGAAGCCTTTCACCGGCAGGTAAAGCTGCTGGCTGAGGCCCCTGAGGATTTGGATTGGAAGTTGCTGGTGAGACTAACTAATTTTGGAAGCTGTGACGTGGCTTTCTTTTCTAGTCCTTTTCTGACCAGCTTTTTTCTGTCTGCAGGAACTTGAACAAGAGTATGGGGAGCCCTTTCTGGCTGCTGTGGAAAAGCTGTTTTTTGAATACTTGTGTCGGCTGGAAAAAGCACTGCCTACCCCACAGACACAGCAGGTTTTCCTAGGGCAAAGCACAGAGGGCAGAGAGTGGGGTGGTTGGATCCAGGCTGTGGTCTCCATGCTCTCTCCTTGCCCACAGCTTCAGGATGTGCTGAGCTGGATGCAGCCTGGGATGTCTGTCACGTCTTCCTTTGCTCTGAGCCAATACAGTGTGGACATGGGGTGGCCACTTCCAGGTACCAGGGCCATCTTGAGAGATTGGGAATTTGGGGGTGGAATATGTAGCCTGAGATCTTTTGAGACAGCCAGCCCATTAGAAGGATTACATGGGCTTGAGACCCAAGAAACCCAAGGATTACATGGGCTTGAGACCCAAAAATTCCTAATTTTTCCAGACTGAGTTTACGTGTTACTGTCTGTTCTCTTTATAAGGAACATTCTTTTCTTTTTAGAGTGCTCTGTTACTAACCCAATGAACATGTCAGAGCCCATGGAGCCCAGTCCTCCTCAGCAACCAAGACCAGCACTCCATCAACCTGCGCCAAAAACCAGCCCCGCCCCACCCCTTCCTCAGGGACCAGCCTCAAGAAAGCACCCAGAACCTCTGGCTGCCCACCACTTCAATCTGGCCCCTCTGGGCCAGCGAAGAACCCAGGCCCCGTGGGCATCCAGGAGGGTAGGCCACGCGGAGCCCCCCACAGTCATGCTGTTCCCCTCTCGGAATCTGAGTTCACCCACCCAGGTCATCTGTCAACCCAGAACAGGAAAGAACAAGGGACACGCATAGCAGTTCCAGCAGGTGATGGAGGCACAGAAGCAGCCTCCCCTGGGAAGTCCAGGAGTCCGTCCCAGACCCTGGGCGGAAGGACTGTGAAGGAGAGCCCAGGTGACGTGTCCGCCTCGGAGCAGAAGGAGTGAGTGGAACCGTTGCTTCTTTCCTTGCACATTCCTTGCCTTCTTCCCCTTCATCCTATCTTCTTTGCTTGTTCCCACCCCAGGAATTGCTGGGACTGCTCCATGGAGCCTCTGAGATTGTATTCTGAGTCAGGACTGGATCAGACAGCCTCCTCTCTTGGGACTCTTGAGGGCCTGTGTTCATCTAGAAGAGTACTTTGATTCTGGTTTCCTTCTTGCAGTGTGTCCTCCATCTCTGTGCAGCCCTGTCATTACCAGAGGGGACTTGGTTTTGGACTCTGATGAGGAAGAAAATGGCCAGAGTGGAGGAATGGTGAGTAGGGAGCAACAGAAAGCTGGGGAAAGAAGGGGATGGGGCAGAACAACACGGAAACCCATGCTACCTGAATATAGAGGGCTTGGGCTGTTTCAGATGACAGGATCTCCCTGCTCCCTTCTCTGCAGGAGTCTCTGGAAAACTATGAGAAGACAACGTTTGACACCCTAACCCCCACCTTCTGTGAATACCTCCCCTTTTATAGTCCCAGTGCTGTGTCTGCCCCTTCCCATGACCATATAGACCCTCTGATAGGACCAAAATGCCATCTCATCTTGCCTGTCTCCTTCCTCCTCACTTCTACAGGCCATTTAGTGGGGATAAAGTGGAAGCCCAGCCTTGGGCCGCTTGACTCTATGGCCCCAAATTACTTTGTGATGCTTGATCATTAAACTTTGGATTTGTTAAAACACTGTGTTGGTATGAGGGAGGGGGATGAAGGCTGCTATAAGGTCAGTGTAAGTCATTCCTTAGAAACATGACTGGACTCTCCAGGGCTAAAAGAATCCCTTTGCCCTTTACTTCCCTTGGAAAGTGTTCAGGTGTATCAGAAAAATTACCAGGGCTGAGAACCTGGTTGAGAAATTTCCTTTTGCTATTCTGAAAATATCTGTATGTCCTGATGCCAGAATCTATACTCTGTAAATTTTCATACTGCCAGGTCATCGGGAGGCGGGTGGGTGGGGTGGTAGCACTTGAATGGAGATGCTTCATGGGAGAAGTACTCCCTGTCCTTGACTCCACTGGATCAGTGCAATCTCCACTTTTCCTGAAAAGCCCGGGTAGTAGAGGGCGACCACGTGCCTCAGGGGACATGCCAAGTGGGGGAGCCGTTTTCCTTGAGGAGCAGGTGAGCTGGGAGGCGGTGACAGGACCCCCCCTTTCCTCCACGCCCTCCAGAGGGGCAGCTGTGGGGTCCGTGCCCGTGAGCGTCCTGAGATCCTGGGCGGGAGGGAAGTCCCTCCATCAGGGACAATGAGATGTGCAAGCATGTGTCCTCCAGGCGGACTTGGCTCCCTCTGGTTTGGAAGCGGAGCCGGGGATTTCCGCCTGGGAGCTCAGCACCGCGGACAGAGACTTGGCGGCTCTCATGTTGTTTCTTGAATGGCCACAGGAGGACAGCAGAGGATCATGTTTGCACAGGAATTGGCTGAGCACGTCCTGAGTTCTAGGGTAATAAGTCTACAGATCTGTAGACGTGTACACTGTAATCAGTAACTTACTTGAAGGACATCATATATATGTTATACATGTTTTATTCTGGGGTACTATTTGAAATAAATCGTGCATATGTAACTAGAAGTTTTTAACTAGGCACTGATACATGAGTATATCCTATATCATCCTATAAAATAAAAGGCTAACATGCAAATTGTCCCCACTGGCAGGAGTTAGACCGACCTGGACTTAGATGTGCAATGACCAGCAGGGGGCAGCGAAGAACATGGTGGGCATCAGCGACAAGGCACTGGCAGTGGGCAGCAGTGTAGGCACTGCCAGCACGATGGGCCTTGCTCGATGAGAGCAGGACTGGTGGGATGGTGGAACAGGTGAGCGGGCGGCACCAGGCCAAGGTGGGTGCCCTGCGAGTTGCCCCACAGATGGGCCCTGATTGCCGGTCAGGCCTAGGGACCCTACCTGTGGACAAATTCCATGCACTGAGCCTCTAGTACACATATAAACTTCTTTATTGGTATCTATATTTATCTCCATACATACAAACACCAGTGTCTGGTGAAAAATGGCACTGACACATATATTAGCTAGATATTGTGTTCTTTTTTGTTTTATGTTTTGCTTGTTTGTTTTGTTAATTCTCACCTGAGGATATTTTTCCCGTAATTTATAGAGAGAGTGGATGGAGGGGGAGAAAGAAAGAGAAATATGGATGTGAGAGAGACACATTGACTGGTTGCCTTCTGCCATTTGCCCCGACCAGGACCTGGGATCACTGGTTTAACGTTTTTTGTTTGTTTGTTGTTTGTGGTGTTGGTGGTGGGGTAGGGTGTGCGTGTGTGCCTGTTAAAGCTCAGATACTGGGGTTTCATAGTAAATTTACTGAATTTTAACACGAACTAAGGAAATACTTGTGCACACTCTCACCTTTGAGAATCACAGCTTTATGGTAATAGTCTGCTATAAATTTTATGCAGAACGTAAAAACAAACAAACCTGCAATTATTCCCGGATTCCTACCAAAAGAGCCCTAACCTGAGCCCCACCCAGCCCCAAGCACTTGGCCTCACCTCTGTTCCCCAACTGACTAGGGCCCCCCGCCCCCCAGCAATTGGTCCAGCCCTCCTGCTTTCCCAAACACGCCCCGCCCACAGCCCTGGTCCAGCCTGTCCCTGTTGTCTGCCACCCCCGCATATCCGGGATCAGGTCTAGTTCCGCCCAGTAGCACTTGGTCAGCCCACAGCCCTGGTCCAGCCTATCCCTGTTGTCTGCCACTCTCCGAATCTCTAGGATCTGGTCTAGTCCCGCCTCCAGCACTTGGTCCCGCCCACGGCCCTGGTTCAGCCTCTCTGCGTTGTCGGGCACACAAACACATTTTTTTTTTCCCCCGTTCACTTTTCCAGCCTATCGGCGTTGCCTGCCACCCCCAAATATCCGGGATCAGGTCTAATTCCGCCCCATAGCACTTGATCCCGCCTATAGCCCTTGCCCAGCCTATCCGCATTGTCCGACACGTAGTTGGTCCCGCCCAATCGACATTTCCAGCCTATCGACGCTGTCCGACTACCACGGATATCCGGGATCTGATCTAGTCCCGCCTCCAGCACTTGGTCTCGCCCTTATCTCTTATACAGCCTATCCGCGTTTTCATCCACCACCGAATATCCTGGTCCTGATCTAGTCCCACCTCCTACACTTGGTCCCGCCCATTACGCTGGTATAGCCTTTCCTCATTCTTAGACACCCATTTGGTCCTGCCCAATCCACTTTTCCAGCCAATAGGCGCTGACGAACAACCCCGGACATCCGGGCTCTGACCTAATCCCGCCTCCTGCACGAGGTCCCACCCATAGCCCTCGTTCAGCCTATCAGCGTTGTCTGCGACACCGGATATCCGGCCTCTGATCGAGTCCCGCCTCCAGCACTTGGTCCCGCCTATAGGCCTGGTCCAGCCTATCCGCGTTTCTGACACCAATTTGGTTCCGCCCAATTGACTTTTCCAGCCTATCGACGCTGTCCAACAACCTGGGATATCCGGCCTCTGATCTAATCCCGCCTCCAGCACAAGGTCCCACCCACAGTCCTGACCCAGCCTATCAGCGTTGTCCGGCACCTCAGATATCCGGACTCCAGTATAGCCACGCCCGAGAACTTGGTCCCGCCTCTCCGCGTTCCCAAATACTCTTCCTTCCCGGTCCCGCTATAGCCCCGCCCCTGGCCCGCTGAGTGACGGCTTCCGTAAGGGATCCCTAAGGTCGCTGCTTAAAGAGTAGTTTCACACACTGACCGCGCATGGGCGTTGGCATTGTAAGCGACACACAGTACTTAGATTTTGATCACTTGGTAGGCGAACGTCATCTTACAAAATATTGCTTCCCATACTTGTCCCCTCGGCCCGCCCATTCCCACCAAGCCCGCTAATCAGGGCCTGGTAAAGAAACCGGAAGTCGACACGACAGCCCGCGGGTGGGGGCGGGGCCTTCGCCGGGCTGCACTGAGTCTGCGCGTGCCGCCCCCTGCGTCATTCGGCCGCGCCCAGGTCCTGCTCTTCCGCTTGGCGCGGTCCCTGGTACGAGCGGGCGGTTGCCGGGACTGGAGTTTGTCCCGGGCTCCTTGCCCTCGGGGCTCCCCATGGAGGAGACGGCGCGCCCGGCTGCAGCCCCGGATGCTTGCACCTCCCACTGGACGGCGACGGAGGCGCTGGCCGCGCGAGCGCAGGGGAGGTCGGCCCCCTCGGCCTGAGTGAGGTGAGCGGCGGTGACCCGAGGGGAAGCCGCGCCGCGCCGTCGGCCTGCCCACGGGGTGAGGCCGCCGCTCGGAGACGGGGCGGGCGGGGACTCCGTGGCTCCTGCCTGCCCTGGGACGCCGCGCCGGCCTGTTCTGGGTGGAAGCGGGTGTTTCCTCGCACCCGGCCTCGAGGAATCTCCCCGGGACGGGGCGCCGTGAGGGGCACGGACACCTGGCGTGGGCGCGCGTCCCTCCGGTCCCTCGAGGAGTCGCCTTGGGCGGGGAGCGGTGGCGGGGGGTTCTCGCTGCTGCCGAGACAGCCGGAGTCGTCGGCTGACGCGTTTGCGACGAGGCTGTCGGAATCGCCGAAGTTGGTTATAAAGTCACCGGATCCCCTTTCCCGCTCCACACGGAACTCGAGAGACGCTGAGTCTTGTGTTTGTTTAGCCTCTTCACTCGCTTTTTCAGTTCGTCTAATACAAAGCTGCTTTTAGTTCTGTTACTCGAAATCCTCTGCATGCCATGTGCCCAGATAGTCCTTTTTTTTAGGAGTAAGAGGAAAAATGAGAGACTAAAGATTTGTTTCATGGAGGCGAGGAACCAGATTTTTTAAAATTTCTTTATTGATTTAGGTATTACATATGTGTCCTTATTCCCCCATTACCCCCCTCCCCAAAGAACAACCTGCACTCATGCCCTCACCCCCCTGTTGTCTGTGTCCACTGGTTAGGCTTATATGCATGCATACAAGTCCTTTGGTTGATCTCTTCCCCCTTACCCCCACCCGAGGAACCAGATTTTTTACCCTTAGGAACTGGTCAGACTTTTTTTCCTAGTTCCGTGTTTTCTTCTTTCCTGGCCGGAGCCAGTCTGCCAGGGTTTAAAAGTTCAGATGGCAATAAAGGGTATGTATTACTTGCTAGGCAATGAGAGCGGAGTCATCTCTACCGCTTCGGCCTTTTTTTTATCTTTTCATAAGAGAGAGCATAGTAAACCTGTACGTGAGTTAAAACCTTAATTTATAGCGAACCTTGCCCAGTTAGGGTTGGAGACTTAGGTTAGGCTCTGCAGTGTTGACAAGTGCTCCTTTTAAAAACAATTAGCCAGATGAGAGGTTGGACAACTCAGAGCTGTGGACACGGAGCTGACGTGTGGATGGAGAACTCTGCAGTGTCCCCTGGCGCGGGCGGCGTGGAAGTGGAGTCTCGTTGACACGTGGGGTCCGAGTGGGGCTGTGGGCTTTCTTTGGGGTCCTCTGCATGCGCCTTCACCTCTGGGAGGGCTGGTTTCTTTGGCTGTAAGGTGAGGGGTAATGATACTATCTTCTCATTATCGAATGGATTGGAAATAATGTGTATCGGTCCGGGGAACAGTGCCCCCGAAGGTGTTCAGTCACAGTGGCTCTTGCTATTCGGCAGAAGCCACGAGGTAAGAGAATGGCAGGCGTTTTTAGGGTACGTGTATTGCACAAGAGTCCCCAGCTGTGGGTCCCTGCCCACCCTTGCTCACTCAGTGTCGGCCACGGTGGCCCTCTTCTTATTTGTTTGTTAACCCTCCCCGAGGATATTGTTCCCACTGGTTTTTAGAGGGAGTGGAAGGGGCTGAGGGAGGGAGGGTGCCGGGTTCAAGCCTGACGCCCAGGTTCGTGGCCTTGACTGGGAACCGAACCTGAGACCCCTCCGTGTGCAGGAGGGTGCTCTAACCACTGAGCACCCGCCCGGGCTCCATGGCCTTCCTTTTATATGGAGCTGCCTGCCTGCCCAGGGCCCAGTGCCTTTGCGCTTGCTTCTCTCTCGGCGCTGTTTTCCGTCTCTGTCCGACTTGGCTCAGTGTTACCACCTACTTCACTAGGCCTCCTAGTCCACATCCTTAAGGTACAAACCTCCAAGCCAGCTCCCCACTGCCCTTCACAGAAGCTTGACTTCTCAGCATAGCGTTTGCCACATGAACCACAGGGACAGCTGCGGGTGCGGTGGGTATGGGGATAGGGGCCTTCACCCCAGTCCTGAGCGGAATGATGGGCAGGTCATCTCTGGCTTAGGAACCTGGTTGAAGTGGAACTTAGCAAGTATTTTTGTTGCGCTGTCTTTACACCTGCCCCCTGTAGCTGATCCTAAGAATAAAAACGCCTGTCTGCTCAAGTCGCCATCCTCATCACAAAATAATGTCAGCTCTGTCTTCTCCCCGCACCCAACCCCCCACCCAAATAGGCCAGATGAGAAATTACTATAAGCTGATGTCCATGTGGGTTTCTGAGAAGAAAATGTAGGGGTGAGAAATTTTTGAGTTTGTTTATATAGACTATCCCAAAGGACACGTTTGTGACATTAGTGAATGTGTTTATGAACTAGATGTGTGTATTTATGCCTGACTTTTATTTTGTAGAACTTTTTTTTCTTGGAAGCTTAGTTTTGTCACTGTGGACAGTCAGTTAAGATTGGAAACATTTTAAAAATATGAAACCAGAGTTTATAAAATCAATGTAGATATTTTCTAAGGTCCACTCTCTTAGCCACTTACTAATGTACAGGACAGCATTGTTAAATATAGTCCCCATGCTGTACATCACACCCCCAGGACTGACTTATCACTGGGAGTTTGTAACTTTGGCCCCTTCGCCCATCCCACCACCCCCTAGGCCCCTACTGGTACCCCCACTTTGTTCTCTGGTCCCATGAGTTCGCCAGCTGGAGGGAAGCCTGGGTCCTGGGTGCCAGAGGGAAGCCGGTGCGGGCAGCGGGGGAAGGAGGGCCTACAAACGTCATGCATCGGCCTCTAGCGGCTTTATATTACGGTGCCATCGTCTCCGCACCGAGCGCATGGCTTTGATCGTGGTGAACAACAGGGTGTCCTCTGTGAGAGGGAAGTGGGCTCCGTGTGGGTTGGGCATGTGCTGTCCTGATCATCCCATGAGGATCTCGTTTTGCCTCCTGCAGGTTTGAAAACCGCATCCTCGCCTGCAGCACCAGCATCGCAGTCCTGTGATCCATGTGACTCCCGGCACCTCTTCCACAGCAAACGAGATGAGCCCGGGGCGAGGAAAGTATGACTTCTGCATCGGTCTGGGGCTGGCCATGAGCTCCAGCATCTTCATCGGAGGGAGCTTCATTCTGAAGAAGAAAGGCCTTCTTCGACTGGCCCGCAAAGGCTCCATGAGGGCAGGTAGGGCCTGCCCCGGGGCCGCTGCCGGGCACCCGTGGGGGTGCTCAGGCTGGGCCTGCAGAGCCCGCCTCTTCCTCCCTCGTGGGTGTGGTCAACACCGCCAGCTGCAAGAGCTGTAAATGTTTATGGAGAGTCAAACCAGTTTCTAAACAGGAAAATAAGCGAGAAAATGTCAAGATGAGTAAAATACTCCTGCGGTTATTACCAAACTGGGAATAGGGACCAGTGGCCGCTGAGCACTCGGCCCTTTCTCTAACCCTTGTGGTGTCTGCAGAGCAGGCGTGGGGTCTGAACCGGAGAGTCCTGTCGAAGGCGGGGCTTTCCTCTGTGACAGGAGAAACTGGGTTTTTACCTTGGGCTTTGTTCCTGATGACAGGGCTTCCCTGGGTTGAAGAGTCCTCCGTCAGTGAACTTCTGAAGGGCGGGGGCGGGTGTCTCCCCAGTTCCTGCTGACAGGAGACCCTGGGGGACCCTGGTGTGGCGGGACCCCACTCTGGCCTGGGCACTCGTGACAGTTGCCAGGGTTGTGTGACATCTGGTCACGTTCTGCCTTCAGCCTCCGAGGCAGCTCTAAATCCGGTTCTGACCTCCGGTGACCTCCTTTGGCAGTAAAATACCACCTCCCCGTTTCCGGTGCCGTCGCCATGGCTAGCCCTGAGCAGGCAGCTGACACTGAGTCTCCGCTGCAGTTCCGTGGGCAGAGGAGACAGACTGGCCTGTGCTGCTTGAGCAGGTTGCCCCTCACTCCTGGTCAGTCCCAGGAGGGCACTCGCCCTGCAGGAGACACTGTCTGTCGGTGCCTCGTTTGCACGTTTCCTGATGGCGGTGGCTCACCTGCCACTTGCTGATTGTGTTGCTTTGGTTGGGAGGAAAGTTGGGTGAAGAGGCAGGAGGAGCGCAGTCTGGGCAGTAAGGGACCTCCTTTCTCCAAGGTCACCGCTCAGATGTGGGGTGACCATTCCTAAATGACTGGTCTGCTGGCAGACTAACCCTTCAGAAGTTGGGCTACTTTTTACTGGCTCATTTTGTTTACTAAAGCTGCGTGAAGACAAGGAAGTATAAGATTGATTTAATCCCTTCGCTCAACAAACCTAAACATTTTTAATATATTGATGACCCTCACATCCTCTTTTCTTGTATAATCTTAAATATGTTATCTAAGATATCCCTTTATAGACGATGGAAACTTTATTCAAAGCAGTAGTAATTAACATGAGATTTTAAAGTCTGTCGTTACTGATAGTTGTCGTAAGTTTGTGGACATCTGATAATTTCCCAAGGAAGTGAAATGTTGTTTCATCCACAGGTCAAGGTGGCCATGCGTATCTTAAAGAGTGGCTGTGGTGGGCTGGACTGCTCTCAAGTATGTATGGAGACTGTTTCAAGGAAATGTTGTCGTTGTATACTGAATGTTTGCAGATACAGTTACAGTTTCATATTACTAGCAAATTTTAAAACTTTAACCTTTTGCACTCGGATGTCGAGTGTGACTCGACACGGTTAGCATCTGTAGCAGCTCTTTTTATACTCTTTGAATGTATCAATAATTTGAAATACAAAAAAAAATCCAAATAAATAAGTTTGTATGAAAAGAAACTCCAGTTTTTTATTCTACTGTCGCGCTTTGTAAAATCTGGGGTATTTAAAAATTAAATCCCGAGTAGAATAAAGGAATCGAGAAAAAAAGCAAGCGAGTGCAAAGGGTTAAAGTCCTATTTAAAATATATATTTAGCCCTAGCTGGTTTTGCTCAGTGGATAGAGCAAACTATCACCTTGCAGACTGAAGGGTGGCGGGTTTGATTCCAATCAAGGGAATATGCCGGGTTGCAGGCTCGATCCCTAGTGTGGGACAAGCTGGAGGCAGCAGATCAATGTCTCTTATCATTGATGTTTCTATCTCTCTCTCCCTTTCCCTTCCTCTCTGAAATCAATAAAAATATGTTAAAAAATATACACATACATATTTATACTAGAGGCCTGGTGCACGAAATTCTTGCACTGGGTGGGTGTCCCTCAGCCCAGCCTGCGCCCTCTCACAGTGCTGGACTCCTCGCTCCAAAAGATTTTGTAAGACTCGGCCAAGGATATGTTTTTATTGGTTTTTTTTTTTATTTTATTTTTTGTTAATCCTCACCCAAGGATAGTTTTCCAATTTTTCTTTAGAGAGAGTAGGAGGGAGGAGTGAGAGAGAGAGAAACATCGCTATGAGAGAGAGACATTGATTGGTTGCCTCCCTCACACACCCCAGCTGGGCCAGGGATCCAGCTTGCAGCCCAGGTAAGTGGTAAGAGCCAGTGGGAATGACGTGAGAAGCACTGTCACGTCACGCTTAGTGCATGCAGGTGTGTGTAAGTGAATGCAGGTTCTCCATGGTGAGTAGCTGTGCTCCTGTCTGAGAGTTTTCTTTTGTTGTCCATCTCCAAGTGGGAGCCGGTGAGGTGGCCAACTTTGCCGCGTACGCCTTTGCCCCGGCCACCCTCGTGACTCCGTTGGGAGCGCTCAGCGTCCTAGTCAGGTAAGGACACTGCTGCACGAGAGAACAGCAGTCAGTGTGTCCGACCGGGATGTACTCAGTAGCGTCCGTGTGATTTACACGTAACCCTTGAGAACTGCTAAATGGCTGTCGTAATTTGCTTTAAAAGGTTATCTTCTGTGGATAGGCAAGGTGTCCATTTGTGGGGCAAAATGCTTTCATGCTTTGTCTCTGTGTGTTCAGAGCCAGCACTAGTTTGACTCTGATTTGAACTTGTTAAAATTCCAAGCTGCACTTGTCACTACGGTTGTCATCTGACCCATGTGCACGTGGTGGGTGAGTAGGTTTCTGTACCAATGACAGATGGTCATTGATGGGGCAGGAAATGTGCCTCTGAGACTGGCCGGGTGCTTGCCTGGAAGGAGCAGTCCCAGACTCGTCGAACAGCTGACCCCACATGTGTAAGGAGGAAGCCTGGATTCTGGCTACTGTTCCCAAAGTTGATTGACAGGGATTTGTATCCTTCTGCCCCACCACCCACAAGATTTGTGTGTGTGTGCGCGTGTATGTGCATATACTGTATATGAAGATATGGTGTATGTCTTTGATCCTTATTTTTGTGTATATGTTACCATTATTATGTTTATACGTTTATATTGTATTTGGATAAAACTAGCTATAAAGTATTTAAACTTGACAACAGGCAAATCATATAGAATTCAATGAACATCTAAGAAGGCTGCTTCCATGAGTAAGGACAGATTAAAGTTGAGTAAATATTAAGCATTGGCTTGAACATAGATTCTTGAGTAGGATATAAATTCTTACATGGCTCCATTTATTGTAAGTTTCATATTGATTTCCGACAGCAAGCAGCCTGAAATGGTTGCTGTACCTGTGTAGTGTGTGGTGAAGCAGGCGTTTCCCTAGAAACTTCCATTTTATGGTTGGAGACATTTTCTCTACCTTGACCGAAAGCCAGAATGTTTATAAACTCACCGTGTTTCAGTTCGAGTTCCGTTATTCGAAATCAGAATTGTGTTGCTGTTTAAAAATGGGAAAAGTAGCCCATTGTTCTAACCTTATCCACCTCCCCCGCCCCCTTTAGTGCCATTCTCTCCTCCTCCTTCCTCAATGAAAGGCTGAACCTTCACGGGAAGATCGGGTGCTTGCTGAGCATTCTGGGCTCCACAGTGATGGTCATCCACGCGCCGAAGGAAGAGGAGATCGAGACTTTAAACGAGATGTCACACAAGCTCGGGGACCCAGGTCAGAAAAAAACAAAAGCTTCATTAGTCTTACTGCCTTTTCACTCTTTATTTTTTAAATTTTAATCCTAACTTTAAGCCTTGGCTGGTGGTTCAATGGTTAGAGTGTCGGCCCGCACATTGGGGGGTTGAGGGTTTAATTCCCGGTCGAGAGCACATACCTGGGTTGCAGGTTCAGTGTTTGGCCCGGGTCAGGGCGCCTGTGGGAAGCAACCAATTGATGCGTCTCTCACATCAGTGTCTCTTTCTCTCCCCTCCACCCTCCCTTCCACTCTAAATAAATCAATGGGAAAAATGTACTCGGGTGAGGACTTAAAGGAAAAGTTACGTGTATACAAAGAGGCAGATTGTTCTGCATGGCTGGTTACTTCCTCGGCTGCAGGCATTATCTCTGACATCTCTTACTTGTTGTATCTGTCTGGTTTTCCTTAAGTGATTTGTTTACATTATCAGTACATAATTTTTATCCTCAGCTTAGACATACAACTTGTCGATTACTTTTTCTTGGTTTTCGTATTTAAGTGGAGTCCGTATACAACATTAGGTTAGTTTTGTGTGCACGGTAGCGTGGTCTAACATGCACATACATGCCTTAGGGTGTGGTGGCCACACTGAGTTGAGTAACCGTCACTCGCAGACTTACCGCTTCCCTTCACCCTCCCCTCTGGCAACCAGTCCCTCTGGCGTGACTTTTCCTTTCTTGTTTTGAGTTTTCCCTGAGCAGATAGTGATCTCGTCTGCTTAGTTTTCTGTGAAAATGAGTCCATCCATCCGGAATGCTCACTCAGGGGTCTGATTCTCTGTCAGTAATCTCAGACACTGAGTTCTTCTTGCTGTTTCAGCTCCAGGGAACCTCTCCCAGAGCCTGCTGGCCTCACACTCAATGCTGTCTGGGGGTCACCCTGGTTTCCTTCATCAGCATCCGGGATCCCTGTCACTCCTGCTTTTCCCTGGACCTCTTGTTCCCTGAATCCTGGGTTTGCCCCTCCTTCTGGTGAAGCCACTTTTGCAGGAGGCGCAGAGGCACAGAAGAGAGGGCCTTTTTGAATCCGCGCTCATATCCAGATATCTCTCGTCTACCTTGTCTCTTCACTTGCTTGCCGACCAGCCAGACACAGTTGATCCTTTATCTTTGTTTTATATGTAATCAGTCATTTGACTTGGGAACCTGTTAAGGTATCCTCTTGGCGCTCACTGTCTGGAATTTGCCTACGTGTGGGTCAGTTTTTATCCATTGTGCTGGGTAGTTGGCGGTCTGTTTTGTTTTGTCTTTGTTTTTGTAGCACACAAAAATATTTATTTTGCAAGAGCCACACAAACAAAAATAAATAAATGTTGCCTAATGGGGAGGGAATAGGGAGAGGTTCTGGTGCTAAAAGAAAATAAACAACTAGATAACCTTTTTTTAAAAGGAAGATTTAAAATCAGACCTTGAAGAAGTCCAGGGGGCAGGCGTGTGTGAGCTGTGGGGTAGGAGCATGTCTGACTGGAGCAGAGGGTATTTACAGCAGAGGGGAAGTCAGGCTCGAGGGGGAAGGCGGGATGAGATGGTGAAGGTCTGCAAAGCCCGACAAAGGACCTGAAATCAGGCTGACGTGGGTAAGAGAGGCCTGGAAGGAACTGAGCCGGGAAGGCTGTGGTGAAGGTGCACTCATGTCAGAGTTGGCGGAATCTGTTTAATCTTCTGACTGGAGTGTGATGAGTGCTGTTGCTGGGGCAGCAGCAGAAGCTGGTATTTTGTTTATTTGTTTTAAAATGTATTTTTATCGGTTTCAGAGAGGAAGGGAGAGGGAGCAAGAGAGAGAAACATCAATGATGAGAGAGAATCATGGACCGGCTGCCTCCTGCACGCCCCCTGTTGGGGATCGAGCCCGCAACCCAGGCACGTGTCCTTGACCAGAATCAAACCCGGGACCCTTCCGTTCACAGGCCAACGTGCTCCACTGAGCCAAACCAGCTAGGGCAGAAGAAGCTGTTTTTATTGTAGGGCCACCCCTCGCCTTCCTATTGAGTTAATATTTTGTTTTGGCTTCTCAGTTTCCTTTTAGTGTTTAAACATTTGACTAAATATAACTTGTGTTGCCCGGCCGGTGTGCCTCAGCAGTTGAGTGTCGACCTATGAACCAGGAAGTCACTGGTTCAGTTCCTGGTCCGGGCACATGCCTGGGTTGTGGGCTCAGTCCCCAGTAGGGGTTGTGCAAGAGGCAGCCAATTTCTCTCTCCTTGATGTTTCTATCCCTCTCCCTTTCTCTCTAAAAAACAAAAATTAGTAAAGACATAAACATAACTTGTCTTTGCCTCCTCCAGGTTTTGTGGTCTTCGCAACACTTGTGGTCATTGTGTCCCTGATACTCATCTTCGTGGTGGGGCCCCGCCATGGACAGACGAACATTCTCGTGTATATCACCATCTGCTCTGTGATCGGAGCGTTTTCGGTCTCCTGTGTGAAGGGCCTGGGCATAGCGATCAAGGAGCTGTTTGCTGGCCAGCCTGTGCTGCAGCACCCCCTGGCCTGGGCCCTGCTGCTGAGCCTCCTCGTCTGTGTGAGCACGCAGATCAACTACCTGAACAGGGCTCTGGACATATTCAACACCTCCCTCGTCACCCCCATCTACTACGTCTTCTTCACCACCTCCGTGCTGACCTGCTCGGCCATTCTCTTTAAGGAGTGGCAGGACATGCCTGTGGACGACGTCATCGGCACCTTGAGTGGCTTCTGCACTATCATCGTGGGGATATTCTTGTTGCACGCCTTTAAAGACGTCAGCTTTAGTCTTGCGAGCCTTCCCGTGTCTTTCCGAAAAGATGAAAAAGCGATGAATGGCAATCTCACCAATATGTATGAAGTTCTTAATAACGAAGAAAGTTTAACCTGTGGGATTGAACAGCACACTGGGGAGAATGTCTCCCGAAGAAATGGAAATCTGACAGCTTTTTAAGAAAGAAAGAATCAAAAGTTGATAATTGTTATAAAGTGAACTTGAGAGTCAGAATGTGTCGGAAAAACCAGTATTCTCAAATAATGTTCTCTAGAGACAATCTTTTTTAAGGTTTCACTAATTTGGACCAAGAAATTACTTTTCTTATATTTAAATGATGGTAGCTCACTAAAATAACCTCAGTACCTGCCAATTTTTGTTAACATTGTATTATTGTAGCGGTATTAAAATTTTTCTTTCACCAAAATCTAAGTGCACTAATGATAGTTTTACGTCTGTAAAAATGCTTTATTTTTTTTCATTGGGGATGAAAGTCCGACGCGTATACATTTGTTATCCCCACTTTCATCAGTCCCTGCCCGTCTTAGGTCATTTTTATTTTTAAAAAAGAACAAAGCCCGGCTGGTGTGGGTCACCGTTTCGATTCCCGGTCAGGGCACATGCCTAGGTTGCAGGTTCAATCCCCGGTCGAGGGGTATGCAGGAGGCAGCCGATTCGTGATTTGCTTTCATCATTGATGTTTCTATCTCTCCCTCTCCCTCTCAGAAATCAATAAAAACATTTTAAAAAAATAAATAAAGAACAAAGATATTATCCTTGGATTTACCTACAAAGTGACTCCTGTCTGAGGAATTAATTCTGAAATTAAGAAAAGAATCGTCTGAATTACTGACGACAACTCGTTTACACAACACAGAGTAGTCACAGAGCACTTCTCCCCATGACTTGTCGCTGCACAGAGAGGGCCTTCCTGGGTGGCACCTTTCCTGGTGAGAAGCCAGGGCACCTGCCTCTGTCCGGCTGCCCAGCGAGTTCCTCCTCCCGTTACTCTGATCCCTTCCGACCTGGACCTTGACTACATCCGCTCTTGTACTTCCCAGTGTGTTTTCATAACGAGTCCTTGCCCTTTAGATCTTCTCACAACTCTGGGAAAGAAAGAAGACTAAGACAATTTTTTAAATCTAGCTCATCTATACTAATAAAAAAGTAATATGCTCACTAGACTGGGAGACCTGGACATCCTTCCGGACAAAGCCACGGTGGTGGGGCCGAGGCAGAGGTGGTTAGGCGCGATCAGGCTGGCAGGGGGGCAGGCAGGGAAGTTGGGGCCTATCAGGCCACCATGGGGGGCAGTTGGGAGTGAGCAGGCTGCAGGGGGGACATTTGGCAGCAAGAAGGCTGGTGGGGGGCAGTTGGGGGCGAGCTGGCTAGCAGGGGGGCAGTTGGGGGCTATCAGGCTGGCAGGGGGGAAGTTGGGGTGATCAGGCCAGCAGGGGGACAGTTAGGGGTGATCAGGCTGGCAGGCAGAGTGGTTGGGGCAACAGGCAGGCAGGCAGGTGAGTAGTTAGGAGCCAGTGGTCCCAGATTGCGAGAGGGATGTCTGACTGCTGGTTTAGAGTCCAACATCCCCCAAGGAGTCCCAGATTGGAGAGGGTACAGGCCGGGATGAGGGACACCGCCCCCCCATGCACAAATTTTGTGCACTGGGCCACTAGTATTATAATAAAAAGACAAATTGAAACAAAGTTCTTTGTAAGTCTGAGTGTTTAAGAACAAACTGAAAGATGTTTGTAAAATCTGATTGCCTTCCAGTCATTGTACTTGGCTAATGAGTTCATTTAAAAAGCCCTGGCCAGTGTGGGTCAGTGGTTGAGCTTCGACCTAGGAACCGGGGGGTCGTGCGGTTCCATTCCCGGTCGCGGCACATGCCGGGTTGTGGGCTCCATGCCCAGAGTGGGGCGTGCAGGGGGCAGCCGATGGACGTTTCTCTCATCATTGGTATTTCTCTCTCTTCCCCTCTGAGATCAATAACAGATTTAAACAAACAAACAAAATAAACCCACAAACAAACAAAATAAAAACACACAACCATTTTGAAAGCCCAGCAAGCGAAATGGCAAGTACTCATATGTTGACATATCTGCGATTTGATATGTATACTATTTTGTTGTATTGCCGACAAGCTCCACAACTTCCTGTCACATTTTCTCAAGGCGTTAACATTGTAGATATTTTTACGCCTAAAAATGTCGAGTTTAGTGCCCAAAAAAAGGGCACTTGCGGGAAGTTTGACTTCATTAATAGTAAGTCCATCAAGGGGGAAAAATGGGTATTATTAACCGCGATACCTGGTAAAACACCAGTTTTGGGTGATTATGTCGCCGTCTTGTGGACACATCTGGAATTGCACTGTCTTTTGAAACTTTTTGAAGCCTTCCCAAAGGAGAGCTACAGAAAAGCGACAAGTATACACAGAGATCTCTATCCGTGAGCAATCTGAAATCACCCGTGTGATACCCTGTGACGCCTCCAAATATTTTAAATTTTGTTCTCCCACATACTTCAGGGGCAATTTCCTATAAACCAGGGCGTCCTCCTGCACAACCCTCAGAATCGGGAAGTTCACGCTGATGCGTCTGTGCCGCCCAGTCCTCTGGCGGGATTCAAATGTCGCCCTTTGTCCCAGGAATGCCCTTCGCAGGTGGCCAGAGACCCCCCCCCCCCCCTCACCGACTTACACCCTCTTCCCGTGAGAGGCGCACTCTGCGTTGAGTCTTCATCTCTCGCCAGTCCTCGTCCTCGCACCTTTTACAGACTCGAGTGCTTAACACTCTGCTGAACCAGCCGGTACAAATGTACGGAATCAGGGACCCCCTAGGCTCCAGAGACGCCCCCCGGAAAGTAACCAGAACCGGGGACGTAGCCAAGTCCCCCAGGACCTCCGAACCGCAAGTGTTCGGGAGCTGGGGTGACCCCTCCGCAGGGGTGGATCAAACCCAGGACACCCTCAGAGCAAATGCGGTGTTTACCCTGAGTTAATGCGGTGTGAACCCTAAGTTAACAGAGTTAACAGCCCACAGCCAAGGAGTCTTTCTTCCCCGGCGCAGCGATTACACGTGGGTGCGCCCGGCCGGTGAGGCCCAGTGGTTGAGCTTCGACCTGTGAATCAGGAGGTCTCAGGTCTGATTCCTGGTCCGATGCCCGGGCTGGGGGCTCCATTCCCGGTGTGGAGGTGCAGGAGGCAGCCGATTCTCACCGTGGGTGTGTATCCCCCTCCCTGAAATCAATAAAAATGTGTTATCTTCTTTTAGAGAGAAAAAACAGTGGCGGCTGTGCCAGTTTGCAGGGCTGCGGGTGGGGCCTGCCTGTCAGGTGAGGGGCAGGGGCCGGAGGCCTGGGAGGTGCACTTCAGGAGGCAGAGGAACTAGGGTCTCGGGAGGACCCTGTCCTGGGGCCGCCTGACCGCGGCTGCTGGTTCACAGGCTGAGGGCGAGGGTTCGAGTCCCTCCCGCAGGCCCCGGAGCCTCTGATTTTCAAGCAAACGTTCCTTTTGTCTCTGTTCTTTGGAGCTTTGGCTGCAGAGGAGACCATTAAAACCACCCACGCCCTCCGGCCGGTGTGGGTCAGTGGTCGAGCTTCGACCTAGGAACCGGGGGGTCGTGCGGTTCCATTCCCGGTCGCGGCACATGCCGGGTTGTGGGCTCCATGCCCAGAGTGGGGCGTGCAGGGGGCACCCGATGGACGTTTCTCTCATCATTGGTATTTCTCTCTCTTCCCCTCTCAGATCAATAACAGATTTAAACGAAAAAAACCCCAAAAAACAAAATAAAAACACACAACCATTTTGAAAGCCCAGCAAGCGAAATGGCAAGTACTCATATGTTGACATATCTGCGATTTGATATGTATACTATTTTGTTGTATTGCCGACAAGCTCCACAACTTCATGTCACATTTTCTGAAGGCGTTAACATTGTAGATATTTTTACGCCTAAAAATGTCGAGTTTAGTGCCCCCAAAAAGGGCACTTGCGGGAAGTTTGACTTCATTAATAGTAAGTCCATCAAGGGGGAAAAATGGGTTTTATTAACCTAGATACCTGGTAAAAAACCAGTTTTGGGCGATTATGTCGCCGTCTTGTGGACACATCTGGAATTGCATTGTCTTTTGAAACTTTTTAAGCCATCCCAAAGCAAAGCTACAGAAAAGCGACAAGTACAGCACAGAGATCTCTATTCGTGAGCAATCTGAAATCACCCGTGTGATACCCTGTGACGCCTGCAAATATTTTAAATTTTGTTCTCCCACATACTTCAGGGGCAATTTCCTATAAACCAGGGCGTCCTCCTGCACAACCCTCAGAATCGGGAAGTTCACGCTGATGCGTCTGTGCCGCCCAGTCCTCTGGCGGGATTCAAATGTCGCCCTTTGTCCCAGGAATGCCCTTCGCAGGTGGCCAGAGACCCCCCCCCCCTCTCACCGGCTTACACCACCTTCCCGTGAGAGGCGCACTCTGCGTTGGGTCTTCATCTCTCGCCAGTCCTCGTCCTCGCACCTTTTACAGACTCGAGTGCTTAACACTCTGCTGAACCAGCGGGTACACATGTACGGAATCAGGGACCCCCTAGGCTCCAGAGACGCCCCCCCGGAAAGTAACCAGAACCGGGGACGTAGCCAAGGCCCCCAGGACCTCCGAACCGCAAGTGTTCGGGAGCTGGGGTGACCCCTCCGCAGGGGTGGATCAAACCCAGGACACCCTCAGAGCAAATGCGGTGTTAACCCTGAGTTAATGCGGTGTGAACCCTAAGTTAACAGAGTTAACAGCCCACAGCCAAGGAGTCTTTCTTCCCCGGCGCAGCGATTACACGTGGGTGCGCCCAGCCTGTGAGGCCCAGTGGTTGAGCTTCGACCTATGAATCAGGAGGTCTCCGGTCTGATTCCTGGTCCGATGCCCGGGTAAGGGGCTCCATTCCCGGTGTGGAGGTGCAGGAGGCAGCCGATTCTCACCGTGGGTGTGTATCCCCCTCCCTGAAATCAATAAAAATGTGTTATTTTCTTTTAGAGAGAAAAAAAAGTGGCGGCTGTGCCAGTTTGCAGGGCTGCGGGTGGGGCCTGCCTGTCAGGTGAGGGGCAGGGGCCGGAGGCCTGGGAGGAGGCACTTCAGGAGGCAGAGGAACTAGGGTCTCGGGAGGACCCTGTCCTGGGGCCGCCTGACCGCGGCTGCTGGTTCACAGGCTGAGGGCGAGGGTTCGAGTCCCTCCCGCAGGCCCCGGAGCCTCTGATTTTCAAGCAAACGTTCCTTTTGTCTCTGTTCTTTGGAGCTTTGGCTGCAGAGGAGACCATTAAGACCACCCACGCCCTCCGGCCGGTGTGGGTCAGTGGTCGAGCTTCGACCTAGGAACCGGGGGGTCGTGCGGTTCCATTCCCAGTCGCGGCACATGCCGGGTTGTGGGCTCCATGCCCAGAGTGGGGCGTGCAGGGGGCACCCGATGGACGTTTCTCTCATCATTGCTATTTCTCTCTCTTCCCCTCTGAGATCAATAACAGATTTAAACGAAAGAAAACCCAAAAAAACAAAATAAAAACACACAACCATTTTGAAAGCCCAGCAAGCGAAATGGCAAGTACTCATATGTTGACATATCTGCGATTTGATATGTATACTATTTTGTTGTATTGCCGACAAGCTCCACAACTTCATGTCACATTTTCTGAAGGCGTTAACATTGTAGATATTTTTACGCCTAAAACTGTCGACTTTAGTGACCAAAAAAAGGGCATTTGTGGGAAGTTTGACTTCATTAATAGTAAGTCCATCAAGGGGGAAAAATGGGTATTATTAACCACGATACCTGGTAAAAAAACAGTTTTGGGCGATTATGTCGCCGTCTTGTGGACACATCTGGAATTGCATTGTCTTTTGAAACTTTTTTAAGCCATCCCAAAGCAAAGCTACAGAAAAGCGACAAGTATAGCACAGAGATCTCTATTCGTGAGCAATCTGAAATCACCCGTGTGATACCCTGTGACGCCTGCAAATATTTTAAATTTTGTTCTCCCACATACTTCAGGGGCAATTTCCTATAAACCAGGGCGTCCTCCTGCACAGCCATCAGAATCGGGAAGTTCACGCTGATGCGTCTGTGCCGCCCAGTCCTCTGGCGGGATTCAAATGTCGCCCTTTGTCCCAGGAATGCCCTCACAGGTGGCCAGAGACCCCCCCCCCCCCTCTCACCGGCTTACACCCCCTTCCCGTGAGAGGCGCACTCTGTATTGGGTCTTCATCTCTCGCCAGTCCTCCTCCTCGAACCTTTTACAGACTCGAGTGCTTAACACTCTGCTGAACCAGCGGGTACACATGTACGGAATCAGGGACCCCCTAGGCTCCAGAGACGCCCCCCGGAAAGTAACCAGAACCGGGGACGTAGCCAAGTCCCCCAGGACCTCCGAACCGCAAGTGTTCGGGAGCTGGGGTGACCCCTCCGCAGGGGTGGATCAAACCCAGGACACCCTCAGAGCAAATGCGGTGTTTACCCTGAGTTAATGCGCTGTGAACCCTAAGTTAACAGAGTTAACAGCCCACAGCCAAGGAGTCTTTCTTCCCCGGCGCAGCGATTACACGTGGGTGCGCCCGGCCAGTGAGGCCCAGTGGTTGAGCTTCGACCTATGAATCAGGAGGTCTCAGGTCTGATTCCTGGTCCGATGCCCGGGCTGGGGGCTCCATTCCCGGTGTGGAGGTGCAGGAGGCAGCCGATTCTCACCGTGGGTGTGTATCCCCCTCCCTGAAATCAATAAAAATGTGCTATTTTCTTTTAGAGAGAAAAAAAAGTGGCGGCTGTGCCAGTTTGCAGGGATGCGGGTGGGGCCGGCCTGTCAGGTGCGGGGCAGGGGCCGGAGGCCTGGGAGGTGCACTTCAGGAGGCAGAGGAACTAGGGTCTCGGGAGGACCCTGTCCTGGGGCCGCCTGACCGTGGCTGCTGGTTCACAGGCTGAGGGCGAGGGTTCGAGTCCCTCCCGCAGGCCCCGGAGCCTCTGATTTTCAAGCAAACGTTCCTTTTGTCTCTGTTCTTTGGAGCTTTGGCTGCAGAGGAGACCATTAAAACCACCCACGCCCTCCGGCCGGTGAGGGTCAGTGGTCGAGCTTCGACCTCGGAACCGGGAGGTCGTGCGGTTCCATTCCCGGTCGCGGCACATGCCGGGTTGTGGGCTCCATGCCCAGAGTGGGGCGTGCAGGGGGCACCCGATGGACGTTTCTCTCATCATTGGTATTTCTCTCTCTTCCCCTCTGAGATCAATAACAGATTTAAACGAAAAAAAAACCCCAAAAAACAAAAAAAAACACACAACCATTTTGAAAGCCCAGCAAGCGAAATGGCAAGTACTCCTATGTTGACATATCTGCGATTTGATATGGATACTATTTGGTTGCATTGACGACAAGCTCCAAAACTTCATGTCAAATTTTCTGAAGGCGTTAACATTGTAGATATTTTTACGCCTAAAAATGTCGAGTTTAGTGCCCAAAAAAAGGGCATTTGCGGGAAGTTTGACTTCATTAATTGTAACTCCATCAAGGGGGAAAAATGGGTATTATTAACCGCGATACCTGGTAAAAAACCAGTTTTGGGCGATTATGTCGCCGTCTTGTGGACACATCTGGAATTGCATTGTCTTTTGAAACTTTTTGAAGCCATCCCAAAGCAAAGCTACAGAAAAGCGACAAGTATACACAGAGATCTCTATTCGTGAGCAATCTGAAATCACCCGAGTGATACCCTGTGACGCCTGCAAATATTTTAAATTTTGTTCTCCCACATACTTCAGGGGCAATTTCCTATAAACCAGGGCGTCCTCCTGCACAACCATCAGAATCGGGAAGTTCACGCTGATGCGTCTGTGCCGCCCAGTCCTCTGGCGGGATTCAAATGTCGCCCTTTGTCCCAGGAATGCCCTCACAGGTGGCCAGAGACCCTCCCCCCCGCACCGGCTTACACCCCCTTCCCGTGAGAGGCGCACTCTGCATTGGGTCTTCGTCTCTCGCGAGTCCTCCTCATCGAACCTTTTACAGACTCGAGTGCTTAACACTCTGCTGAACCAGCGGGTACAAATGTACGGAATCAGGGACCCCCTAGGCTCCAGAGACGCCCCCCGGAAAGTAACCAGAACCGGGGACGTAGCCAAGTCCCCCAGGACCTCCGAACCGCAAGTGTTCGGGAGCTGGGGTGACCCCTCCGCAGGGGTGGATCAAACCCAGGACACCCTCAGAGCAAATGCGGTGTTAACCCTGAGTTAATGCGCTGTGAACCCTAAGTTAACAGGGTTAACAGCCCACAGCCAAGGAGTCTTTCTTCCCCGGCGCAGCGATTACACGTGGGTGCGCCCGGCCAGTGAGGCCCAGTGGTTGAGCTTCGACCTATGAATCAGGAGGTCTCAGGTCTGATTCCTGGTCCGATGCCCGGGCTGGGGGCTCCATTCCCGGTGTGGAGGTGCAGGAGGCAGCCGATTCTCACCGTGGGTGTGTATCCCCCTCCCTGAAATCAATAAAAATGTGCTATTTTCTTTTAGACAGAAAAAAAAGTGTCGGCTGTGCCAGCTTGCAGGGCTGCGGGTGGGGCCTGCCTGTCAGGTGAGGGGCAGGGGCCGGAGGCCTGGGAGGTGCACTTCAGGAGGCAGAGGAACTAGGGTCTCGGGAGGACCCTGTCCTGGGGCCGCCTGACCGTGGCTGCTGGTTCACAGGCTGAGGGCGAGGGTTCGAGTCCCTCCCGCAGGCCCCGGAACCTCTGATATTCAAGCAAACGGTCCTTTTGTCTCTGTTCTTTGGAGCTTTGACTGCAGAGGAGACCATTAAAACCACCCACGCCCTCCGGCCGGTGTGGGTCAGTGGTCGAGCTTCGACCTAGGAACCGGGGGGTCGTGCGGTTCCATTCCCGATCGCGGCACATGCCGGGTTGTGGGCTCCATGCCCAGAGTGGGGCGTGCAGGGGGCACCCGATGGACGTTTCTCTCATCATTGGTATTTCTCTCTCTTCCCCTCTGAGATCAATAACAGATTTAAACAAACAAAAAAAACCCCCAAAAAAAAATAAAAACACACAACCATTTTGAAAGCCCAGCAAGCGAAATGGCAAGTACTCATATGTTGACATATCTGCGATTTGATATGTATACTATTTTGTTGTATTGCCGACAAGCTCCAACACTTCATGTCACATTTTCTGAAGGCGTTAACATTGTAGATATTTTTACGCCTAAAAATGTCGAGGTTAGTGCCCCAAAAAAGGGCACTTGCGGGAAGTTTGACTTCATTAATAGTAAGTCCATCAAGGGGGGAAAAATGGGTATTATTAACCACGATACCTGGTAAAAAACCAGTTTTGGGCGATTATGTCGCCGTCTTGTGGACACATCTGGAATTGCATTGTCTTTTGAAACTTTTTTAAGCCATCCCAAAGCACAGCTACAGAAAAGCGACAAGTATAGCACAGAGATCTCTATTCGTGAGCAATCTGAAATCACCCGAGTGATACCCTGTGACGCCTGCAAATATTTTAAATTTTGTTCTCCCACATACTTCAGGGGCAATTTCCTATAAACCAGGGCGTCCTCCTGCACAACCGTCAGAATCGGGAAGTTCACGCTGATGCGTCTGTGCCGCCCAGTCCTCTGGCGGGATTCAAATGTCGCCCTTTGTCCCAGGAATGCCCTTCGCAGGTGGCCAGAGACCCCCCCCCCCCTCACCGGCTTACACCCCCTTCCCGTGAGAGGCGCACTCTGCATTGGGTCTTCGTCTCTCGCCAGTCCTCCTCCTCGAACCTTTTACAGACTCGAGTGCTTAACACTCTGCTTAAACAGCGGGTACAAATGTACGGAATCAGGGACCCCCTAGGCTCCAGAGACGCCCCCCGGAAAGTAACCAGAACCGGGGACGTAGCCAAGGCCCCCAGGACCTCCGAACCGCAAGGGTTCGGGAGCTGGGGTGACCCCTCCGCAGGGGTGGATCAAACCCAGGACACCCTCAGAGCAAATGCGGTGTTAACCCTGAGTTAATGCGGTGTGAACCCTCAGTTAACAGAGTTAACAGCCCACAGCCAAGGAGTCTTTCTTCCCCGGGCGCAGCGATTACACGTGGGTGCGCCCGGCCAGTGAGGCCCAGTGGTTGAGCTTCGACCTATGAATCAGGAGGTCTCGGGTCTGATTCCTGGTTCGATGCCCGGGCTGGGGGCTCCATTCCCGGTGTGGAGGTGCAGGAGGCAGCCGATTCTCACCGTGGGTGTGTATCCCCCTCCCTGAAATCAATAAAAATGTGCTATTTTCTTTTAGAGAGAAAAAAAAGTGGCGGCTGTGCCAGTTTGCAGGGCTGCGGGTGGGGCCTGCCTGTCAGGTGAGGGGCAGGGACAGGAGGCCTGGGAGGAGGCACTTCAGGAGGCAGAGGAACTAGGGTCTCGGGAGGACCCTGTCCTGGGGCCGCCTGACCGTGGCTGCTGGTTCACAGGCTGAGGGCGAGGGTTCGAGTCCCTCCCGCAGGCCCCGGAGCCTCTGATTTTCAAGCAAACGTTCCTTTTGTCTCTGTTCTTTGGAGCTTTGGCTGCAGAGGAGACCGTTAAAACCTCCCACGCCCTCCGGCCGGTGTGGGTCAGTGGTTGAGCTTCGACCTAGGAACCGGGGGGTCGTGCGGTTCCATTCCCGGTCGCGGCACATGCCGGGTTGTGGGCTCCATGCCCAGAGTGGGGCGTGCAGGGGACAGCCGATTGATCTTTCTCTCATCATTGGTATTTCTCTCTCTTCCCCTCTGAGATCAATAACAGATTTAAACAAACAAAAAAAAACCCAAAAAAGCAAAATAAAAACACACAACCATTTTGCAAGCCCAGCAAGCGAAATGGCAAGTACTCATATGTTGACATATCTGCCATTTGATATGTATACTATTTTGTTTCTTGCCGACAAGCTCGAACACTTCATGTCACATTTTCTGAAGGCGTTAACATTACAGATATTTTTATGCCTAAAAATGTCGAGTTTAGTGCCCCAAAAAAGAGCATTTGCGGGAAGTTTGAATTCATTACTGGTAACTCCATCCAGGGGGAAAAATCCGCATGATTAACAGAGATACCTGGAAAAAAAGCGGTTTTGTGGCCTTAGGTCGCCGTCTTGTGGACACATCTGGAATTGCATCGTCTTTTGAAACTTTTTTAAGTCATCCCAAAGCAAAGCTACAGAAAAGCGACAAGTATAGCACAGAGATCTCTATTCGTGAGCAATCTGAAATCACCCGTGTGATACCCTGTGACGCCTGCAAATATTTTAAATTTTTTTCTCCCAAATACTTCAGGGGCAATTTCCTATAAACCAGGGCGTCCTCCTGCACAACCGTCAGAATCGGGAAGTCCACGCTGATGCGTCTGTGCCGCCCAGTCCTCTGGCGGGATTCAAATGTCGCCCTTTCTCCCAGGAATGCCCTTCGCAGGTGGCCAGAGACCCCCCCCCTCTCACCGGCTTACACCCCCTTCCTGTGAGAGGCGCACTCTGCATTGAGTCTTCGTCTCTCGCCAGTCCTCGTCCTCGAACCTTTTACAGACTGGAGTGCTTAACACTCTGGTGAACCAGCGGGTACAAATGTCCGGAATCAGGGACCCCCTAGGCTCCAGAGACTCCCCCGGGAAAGTAACCAGAACCGGGGACGTAGCCAAGGCCCCCAGGACCTCCGAACCACAAGTGTTCGGGAGCTGGGGTGACCCCTTCGCAGGGGTGGAAAAAACCCAGGACACACTCAGAGCAAATGCGGTGTTAACCCTGAGTTAATGCTGTGTGAACCCTAAGTTAACAGGGTTAACAGCCCACAGCCAAGGAGTCTTTCTTCCCCGGGCGCAGCGATTACACGTGGGTGCGCCCGGCCAGTGAGGCCCAGTGGTTGAGCTTCGACCTATGAATCAGGAGGTCTCGGGTCTGATTCCTGGTTCGATGCCCTGGTAAGGGGCTCCATTCCCGGTGTGGAGGTGCAGGAGGCAGCCGATTCTCACTGTGGGTGTGTATCCCCCTCCCTGAAATCAATAAAAATGTGTTATCTTCTTTTAGAGAGAAAAAAAAGTGGCGGCTGTGCCAGTTTGCAGGGCTGCGGGTGGGGCCTGCCTGTCAGGTGAGGGGCAGGGGCCGGAGGCCTGGGAGGAGGCACTTCAGGAGGCAGAGGAACTAGGGTCTCGGGAGGACCCTGTCCTGGGGCCGCCTGACCGTGGCTGCTGGTTCACAGGCTGAGGGCGAGGGTTCGAGTCCCTCCTGCAGGCCCCTGAACCTCTGATATTCAAGCAAACGTTCCTTTTGTCTCTGTTCTTTGGAGCTTTGGCTGCACAGGGGACCATTAAAACCACCCACGCCCTCCGGCCGGTGTGGTTCAGTGGTGGAGCTTCGACCTGGGAACCGGGAGGTCGTGCGGTTCCATTCCCGTTCGGGGCACAGGCCGGGTTGTGGGCTCCATGCCCAGAGTGGGGCGTGCAGGGGGCAGCCGATGGATGTTTCTCTCATCATTGTTATTTCTCTCTCTTCCCCTCTGAGATCAATAACAGATTTTTCTTCCAAAAAACAAAAATACAAAACCTTTTTCAAAGCCCTGCAGGCGTCATGGCAAGCACTCATATGTTGACATATATGCGATTTGATATGTATACTATTTTGTTGTATTTACGACAAGCTCCAAAACTTCATGTCAAATTTTCTGAAGGCGTTAACATTGTAGATATTTTTGTGCCTAAAAATGTCGAGTTTAGTGACAAAAAAAGGACATTTGTGGGAAGTTTAACTTCATTAATAGTAACTCCATCGAAGGGGAAAAATGGATATTATTAAACTCGATACCTGGTAAAAAACCAGTTTTGGGCGATTATGTCGCCGTCTTGTGGACACATCTGGAATTGCATTGTCTTTTGAAACTTTTTTAAGCCATCCCAAAGCAGAGCTACAGAAAAGCGACAAGTATACACAGAGATCTCTATTCATGAGCAATCTGAAATCACCCGAGTGATACCCTGTGACGCCTGCAAATATTTTAAATTTTGTTCTCCCACATACTTCAGGGGCAATTTCCTATAAACCAGGGCGTCCTCCTGCACAACCGTCAGAATCGGGAAGTTCACGCTGATGCGTCTGTGCCGCCCAGTCCTCTGGCGGGATTCAAATGTCGCCCTTTGTCCCAGGAATGCCCTTCGCAGGTGGCCAGACCCCCCCCCCCCCCCCCGCTCTCACCGGCTTACACCCCCTTCCCGTGAGAGGCGCACTCTGCGTGGGGTCTTCGTCTCTCGCGAGTTCTCCTCATCGAACCTTTTACAGACTCGAGTGCTTAACAGTCTGCTGAACCAGCGGGAACAAATGTACGGAATCAGGGACCCCCTAGGCTCCAGAGACGCCCCCCGGAAAGTAACCAGAACTGGGGACGTAGCCAAGGCCCCCAGGACCTCAGAACTGCAAGATATCGGGAGTATAGCTCTTCCATTGTTTCGGCCTGGAAGCCAAGCGGCCCGCTCAATTAACGCTGTCTGCCTGCGAGCACACGGCATGCTGGGAAATGTACCTGAAAATGAGGATCGACATGTGCGCTGTGCACGCCGGGAAGTGGAGTCAAGTGGACCATTGCACGACGGGAAGCGAGTCTATAGTCGACTCTTGGCATGCCGGGAAGTGCGTCTTGCCTAAGAACCGGGGTACGTCGCGTATTGCGTCATCATCCACTGTCGTCACGCCGGGAGGTGCGTCCTGCGTCGTCGTGAGGTCCGCCAGGAAGTTCGTCCGTGTGCGCCGCCGGATGTGAATGGTTGTGCGTATTGGTTCCGGCGCGGGGCCCGCCGGGAAGTGTGTCGAGGTCCGCCAAGGGGTGTGTCTGGCGGGAGGCCCGGGCGCCGCGGGCCAGGAGGAGGGAGGCGGCGGGATGGGGAAGCTGACGGCGGAGCCGATGGAGCCGGCGGCGCAGCACACAACGCCGTGCGGGACCGCGAGCTGGGCCTGCGGGGCGAGGGACCATCCCGCAGGCTCCCTGCCCGGCCGGCTCGGGGACGGGACTGGGACCGCTTCCCGACCCGGACCCGTGGGCCCGTGTTCGGTCCGGCCTCGCGGGACCGTTTCTCGGTCCGATCCGCTCGAGCGCCGAGCCTGGACTCGGGGGCGGTCACCCCAGCGCCGAGCGAGCGGCTGGTTCTCAGGAAACACGTTCAGGTGACGGCGTCCGAGTGTGGACGGGGCGCGCTGTCCTTCTCTTCTCTTTAGAGAGAGGGGGGGGAGGGGGGAGGGAGGGAGGGAGAGACACATGGATGTGAGAGAGACACCTGGACTGGTTGCCTCCCGCACACGCCCCGACCGGGTCCGGGATCGAACCTGCAGCCCAGGGACGTGCCTTTGACGGGAATCGAACCCGAGACCCTCGGGCGCTCCGGCCACAGCGGCCGCGGCCGAGTTGGTCATTTCTGATCAGCCCGGGGGGGCGGGGGGGTTGGGAGGCGAAGTCCGTGAGGGAAGCGCTGGTTTCCCTGCGCCTCCTCGGCAGCTTCAGGGGCCCCGGTCCCCCGTCACCCAGACGCCCCATCAGGGCCGGTCTTTGCTGGAAACAGCGCCGCGTGGCAGTGAGGACTCTGAACTGTCCGGTTCCCGGGCTGTTTCTTCCTCAGCTAAAGGCTGACGTGCACCTCCAAGCCGTGGCTGCACCCAAAGAAGCATCCTCCACCCCCGCCCATGTCAGAGCCGAGAGAGGGCGGGCTCCCTGGGCCAGGGTGCTCAGTGGTCAGTCAGCCTTGAAATGCCTCCTCCGGAACTGAACTTCATAAAAAGGAAAGTGCTCTGGCCCTGGCCGGGTTCTCTCAGTGGTTAGCGCGTCGGCCCATGCACTGAAGGGTCACGGGTTTATTCGAGGTCAAGGGCAGGAACCTGGGTTGCAGGCTCAATCCGGACCGGGTTGGGGCGTGTGAAGGAGGCAACCAGTCCAAGAGTTTCTCACATAGACGTCTCTCTCTCTCCTCTCCCCCTCCCTTCCACTCTCTAAAAGTCAATGGAGAAGTGTCCTGGGTGAGGATCAGCAACAACAAAGAAGTCGGAGGGACGGGCAGCTGTCTGTTCAGCCGATCAGAAGGTGACTTAGGAAGAACGGGAAGAGCCGCTGCCTTGGGGATGAGAAGGTACAGTCTGTGCCGGGATTCGCTCCCACGGGGTCCACAGGGTCTTTGCTGGCTCTGCTTTGGGCTTAGACTCCTTGCTGACAAAGCCCCAGGTCCTTCTCTCCTTTATCTTTTTGCTAATCCTTCCTCAGGGATCTTTTTCCCATGGGATTTCAGATAGGGTGGGGCTCAGGGAGAGAGAGAAACATCCATGATGAGAGGATCATGGACTGGCTGCCTCCTGCAGGCCCCCTACTAAGGTTGGAGCCTGCAATGCAGGCATGTATCCCTGACCCGGAATCGAACCCGAGACCTCCTGGGTCGTGGGCTGACGCCAACCACTGAGTATCACTGGATGGGCCTAGGTGAACACTTTCTGAATGAATGCTGGCTTTTTGAACCTAATGATCGGGAAATTGTGCTAATGTACTTTAGCACCTTTCAATTTTATTAATACCGGTGGGCTTTTCCTCTATGTCACAGGATATAAAATCCCTGTCATCGAGAAACTGGGTGTGACCTTAGACCAGTTCGATGCCATTGATTTTTCTGACAATGAAATGCGGAAACTGGACGGCTTCCTTCGCTGAGGAGACTGAAGACCCTCCTGGTGAACAACAACAGGATATGGTGAGTGTCTGCCGGGCAGCGATCTGTTTCCCGGTGTAAACGCTGTACCCGCTGCCGGTTCCACCCGCACGTCTCCTCTTTAAAGAAGACATTGTTCTGGTTTTCAAAGATTTCAGAGAGGCAGGGAGAGAGAGAGAGATACAAACATCAGTGATGGAGAGAATCATTGATTGGCTGCACGCCCCACACTGGGAATCGAGCCCACAACCCTGACATGTGCCCTGACCGGGAATTAAACTGTGACCTCCTGGTTCCGGAGTAAACGCTCAACTATTGAGCCACACCAGCCAGGCAACTATTCCCCATTTCTTCTTTCTTTTTTATGTATACATTTTTTAATTGATTTTTTACAGAGAGGAAGGGAGAGGGATAGAGAGTTAGAAACATCGACGAGAGAGAAACATCCATCAGCTGCCTTCTGCACACTCCCTACTGGTTATGTGCCCGCAACCAAGGTACATGCCCTTGACTGGAATCAAACCCGGGACCCTTCAGTCCGCAGGCCGACTCGCTATCCCCCACTGAGCCACACCGGTTAGGGCTGTTGTCATTTATTCATTAGACAACCCGAGGGAAAGAGGAATGCCCGACTGAACAGCCGGCCATCGCATGTTTTCACAGCGCCTGCCGCACCCGGGTGAGGTAGCTGGTCTCGATTTATTTGCATCTCCTCCGAGTCCAGCGTGTGTGTGCACTCACCGTCAGCTTCTGATTTAAATGGGAACATGCTGCTCTGTACGCAGCCGGAAAAGGGCGGGCTTCTCTCGCCTTCTCCAGTCCCTGGGGGAACAGTTGTCCGTCTGCACCCGCCCCGGACCTGCGGAGTCACCTGTATTTCTGTGCCGCCTGCGCAGAAGCCACGGTGGGAGGCAGGTGGTTTGTCCTACACGGAGTCTCTCCTTTTCTTAGTTCCTTAGACAAAGGGGTTGGGGTGCAGGAAGAGCCCCGAGAGCCTCCAGGAAGCGTGGGTCCTAACGCCAGGCCGCTCTGGCCCGCCACTGTGGCTCAGTGGTTGCGCATCAACCACTCCCTTCCCCTCTCCGAAATCAGTAAGAGAATATTTAAACAATAAAATAAAATGGTGCCACTCTGTGGCTCGGGGTGTCGGGAGAGCAACCTCCAAGTTGCAGAAGCTCAAGGGCATTCGTCCGCTTGTTCGCTAGAAGCCGACCAGGTGCCGGAGCGAGAGGACAGGACCAGGGGGTCCTCTCTCCGAGGCAGCCGGGGGTGAAGCGTCTCAGCGGGGGGGTCTGCTCTCCTCTCACAGGGTGACCTGGACCCGCTGGCGTCGCTCAAGTCGCTGACCTCCCTGAGGTCGGAGATGACCCGGTGACAGTGAGTCCCTTACAACAACTCCCTGCCCGGCCTCGACCTAAACAGCCAGTGAGGACAAAGGAATGCTGAATGGACCTGGAACTGGAAAAGGTGTAAACATTTTTAAATATTTATATTATTTTTTAAAAAACTTATTCTAATTTAGCTTTAGACGCTGTAGAGAGGGAAGGGCACCTTTTACACACAGTCCTGCCCAGCACTGTTCGTGACCTGTGGCCCTGCTGTGGCCGACCGGTTCCATTCCAGTGCGACAGCAGCCCCACGGCCACCACACTGACTGACTGAGGGTGGCTGTCAGTTTCAGGTCTTGGAGACAAGCATTGGGGGTGGGTAGGGGAGGGCAGAATAAAAAAAGATTGCAGCCCTGGTCTGTGTGGTTCAGGGGTTAGAGTGTTGGCCTATGAACCTGGAAGTCCCGGTTCCTTTCGTGGTCAGGGCACATGTGGGCTCTTTCGCCATCCTGTAGGGGGCGTGCAGGAGGCAGCTGATCCATGATTCTTATCATTGATGTTTCTCTTCCTCTCCAAAATCAATAAATACGTAATGGTTTTTTAACTGCCGTTTTTTTCTGACAGCCTGGTGCGGGGCAGCTGCATTCCCGACTGAGCCGGGCACCTACTTGACTCGGAGCTGATCCGATGCGGGCAGTGCCACCCCACCTGCAGGACCTGCGTGGGTGAGTGCATCGCCCCACGGGCGTCGGGGTCGTGGAGCCGACAGTCCTGGAACCCGGGTTACCCAGGGGGTGGGTGGCTCCCCTCTCTTGGACCTGAGGAAGCCTTAGGACCTCCTGGGTGGCCGGGAGGTTGTGAGGTTTGTGTCATCAAATACCAAGATTTGGGGGAAGGGGTGGTGGTGGTGTTTATGCCCATGAAGCGTGAATTGGGGAAGATGCAAAGGATCTGGGGCCTGGCCGGTGTTGGTCAGTGGTTAGAGCGTCGCCCTATGAACCAGGCGGTCCGGGTTCCATTCAGGTCCAGCCCCACTACAGGGGGCGGAGCCACATGGGGAGGCTCTCTCAGGAGCAGGGCCTGCTGGGAAAGGAAGCATTTGGAATCAGGGCCCATGAACATTTTTGTTTTTTATTTCCTTTTCTTGATGTATATTTTTTGTTTGTTTTCTTCGTGGATTTTTTTACATTTTTTTTTTCTCTAGGGGTTGGGGGGAGGCCATGACCTTGCCAGGGTGTGGGGAGAGCTTGGCTCAGGCCTCCATGTATCCATCTGTGAAACGGGGGTGTACCGCCCCCTAGTGGGCGGGGATGGGGAGGGCCGAGCGCAGGCACATGGTGGGCACCTGGCTGGGTCTTGGCTCGGGTCGCTGGGCCAGGACCCCGGCTCTCAGGCTGCAGCGGGCCTGGGCGGGAGGTGGGGGCTGTCCCTGATGTGGGTTCCTCCCCTCACAGCACCCCCCACCCCTCCCACAGGCCCCAGCAGGGAGGAATGCATCCACTTCGCCAGCATCCTGCACTTCCGGGACTGGACGTGTCTGCCCACCTGTGGCGAGCGTCAAGCACGTGGCCTCCCCGTCATGTCCCGCCGGCTCGAGCATCTCCACGGTCAACCTCAGCCGCACCGGGTCCCGCTGGCGGGCCGGGCCGTCCACACGCGTGACTTGGGGCCCAACCGCCGGTGTCCGTCCACCCGGTCTGTGCGCCAGACCTGTGTCCGGCCTGTGGTTTAGCTGCCTGCTCCAGTTCTCGCCGAGGGGGTCCTGTGGACAGAGCCCCGATATTTCCCTGGAAATGCACCGATCGGCTCCCGGGACCTAGAGTAACCTTTGCTTTAAAGTTTCTCTCGAGCTTGTACGTGTCCGTTGTGTCCGGCTCCCCCCTCGAACCATCATGCATCTGACGTGTCTCGGGGAGCAGGGGGAGCCCCCCACAGGAGTGAATCGAAATCATGAAACATAGGGAGACGTCGAAATCATGAAACATAGGGAGACGCCCTCAGAGCAAATGCGGTGTTAACCCTAAGTTAATAAAAGAGTTAACAGCCCACAGCCAAGGACTCTTTCTTTCCCGGGCACAGCGATGACACCTGGGTGCTGCCCGGCCGGTGAGGCTCAGCGGTTGAGCTTTGACCGGGAGGTCACAGGTCCGATTCCTGGTTCGAAGCTCCATCCCCGGTGTGGGGGTGCAGGAGGCACCGATCAGTGATTCTCATCATGGATGTTTTTCTTTCTGTCTCCCTTACTCTCTGTAAATAACCAATAAAATATATATATTTAAAAAGATGTCATGGTCTTTATTGGGGGAGTCATGAATCGGGCAGCATCGAATGCAGCAACTGGAAGGGCACTCAGAAGGGTTGTAGAAAATGGAAGGTTTTTAGAGGAAGAAAGGTGGGGGCAAAGGAGCTGATGAAAAAGAGAAAGGAGCTCAGGCCGGTGTTGCTCAGTCGGTAGGGCGCTGGCCCCTGGACTGAAGGGTCCCGGGTTCGATTCGGTGTTAGGCAAGTACCTGGGTTGCAGACTAGTCCCTGCCACCTGTTGGCGGGTGCGGGAGGCAACCAATCCCTCCCTGCCTCTGTCTCTAAAAGTCAATGGGAAAATACACTCCGTGGGGATTACCAAGGAAAAAGAAAAGAACAAGGACAGGGGGGCATGTGAGATCCTGCTCCCCGGTATATGTTAGTTTGGCTCAAATAAACACACATAAAATGGGGGGAAGGCGGGTATTTTTTTGAAGAAAGGATTTTTGTTTGTTTTTTAGACGAGAGCCTCTTTGGAGGAAGGGAATGGAGAGGGTTTTATCACATTGCATCTTCTTCCTGAGCGGGGATGCCGAGGGACTGTGACCATGACCTTCCTGGCGCCCGGTCAGAACTTCCCAGCCTGGCTGACTATGTTTCTGGGAGAGGTTCGTTCCATCCGCAGTTTTAGGTCAGGCCCTAGGACTAGGCTTGGCATCACCGGGCCTATGGGCTCTCTCTAAAAACCACCTTACTGATCGTCAGCTAGCTGTTGGGACGGCTGGGTGTGTTCCCTTCCAAACCTTCTGGGAAAAACACACACACCCCAAGTCCCATGTCAAATAGGGTCAGAGAGGGGAGTCTCGGGCAGTGGGTGCAGGACACGGCGGGCAGGGGGCGGGCGGTCATGCCGGGGACCGTCTGTGACGGTGACCCCGGGCGTGTCGGGGCCATCGCTGGGATCGTCCCGCCCCCAGAGGCCTGGACTGCGGCCGGGAGGAGAGGCACGGCGATCGGCGGGCCTTTCTTAGCCCAGAAGGGGACGCGGGCGGCGGGAGCGGGCCGGGCGGCTTCCCCACCAACGTCAACACCCGGTGTGAGCGGACGGGACGCCTGTCACGCGTCCCAACCCGGCTGTGCCCGCCGCTCCCTGTCAGTGCTGCGGCGCCATTGGCCGGGGAGGCCGAGGCCACGCCCCCGAGCGCACGTCATATATAAAGGGGCGGGCCGAAACCCGGAAGTCAACAAAGGGAGCTGAGGCGGCGCGGCGGCCGCCACGGAGCAGGACGGGAGCCGCTGTCGGCGCGTCCGGCTCTGGAGTCGGAGGGGCTGCGCTTCCTGCACGTCACCGGTGAGTCGCCGCGAACCCCGGGACCCAGGGGAGCCGGGGGGCGCCACCGTGGGCGGGGCCTGGGAGGCCTTTCCCTCCCGGAGCCGCTCTTCCCCGGGCGGCGGCGTCCGGCCGCTTCCTTTTCAATTTATTTATTTTCCTATTGGAAAGCAAGCCCTGTCCTTGCGGCCCCTGGGACCCCTGGGCCCTAGCGTGCGCCTCCAGGCCTCGCTGCGCCCCCTCCCCGCCCGCCCTCGCTCCCAGCTCCCGGGTCCCCCTCGGTCCCCCTCTCCCCGAGCTCCGGGGCGTGGGAGGCCTCTGTCCGCCCGAGGTGGCTCGGCTCCTCTCGATCCCCCAGTCAGCAGTGCTTGTCTTTTCCGTTTCTCACAAACTCTTTTTTTGGTGTTTTTTGCTCGCAGTGGGCTCCCTGCTGGCCGCCGACGGCTGGCGCCTGGTCTTGGGCTGCATCCTCCTGGAGGCCGTCTTTCCGAAGCTCTCCGCCCGCCTGAGGGCCTCCGGGCAGAGGCAGCCGGCCCGGCGGCAGCTGCTGTGGGTTCGTACCTGGTCCCGATAGATAGCGAGTGGAGGCTGTGGTTGAGAGGAAGGAGCACCTGACGGCAATCGGGGTGTGTGGGTGTGTGTGGGCGGAACCACTTGACCCTTCCGGAACGGAACGGGGCGAAGGAAGGTGCGATGATGGGTTGTCCCAGGGCAGAGCTGTTTGCTGGAGGTGGATTCGGTTGGAGAGGTCACTCACGGGTCTGCCTGTTAACCCCGAGTGACCCGAGGCCTGGAGTGAGTGCGGAGAAACGGGTGTGGGTTTTTAGGGCTTCCCAGTCGCTCTATTCTCATTGGTCCCCAGGCGCTCGTTTGTTCTGGCAATCCTTGCCTCTGAAAGGGTGGCCTTCTCACGAGTCAGACCGGAAGCTACCGTTTCCATAGCAGCAGCATCAAACACACGTGGTGATGCATCGGAGTCACCGTGGTTACCGAGGTTGGCGGGGAGAGCAGAGGTCCCAAAACTCCACAAGCCTGCCTCTCCTTCCCCGTGGGCCGTGGGCCTGCACGGCCAGCCAGTCTGTTGGCTTGTTGGCTCTCTGGGCAACAAGAAACGACCAAGTCCAAGTGTAAGCCTTTCAAGCGGGTTGAGAGCGGTGTCGGGAATCAGCCCCAGGCACCCGCCACAGCCACCTCCACCAGTAACCCTGCAGGGAAAGGCGTGTGCTGTTGCCGTTCCCTTTGGGGCAGAAAAATGTAGGTTAAAAAACGACACTTGGGCCGAAACCGGTTTGGCTCAGTGGATAGAGCACCGGCCTTCGGACTCGGACTGAAAGGTCCCGGGTTCGATTCCGGTCAAGGGCATGTACCTTGGTTGCAGGCACATCCCCAGTAGGAGGTGTGCAGGAGGCAGCTGATCGATGTATCTCTATCATCGATGTTTCTGTCTATCCCTCTCTCTTCCTCTCTGTAAAAAATCAATAAAATATATTAAAAAAACAAAAAACCGACACTTGGTTGATTTTATTGTCAGCTGACTCAACAGTCAGCAACGTTCCTGTAATCACACCTCCCTCTCCAAAGTGGAAGTAGACTTTGGTTTCCTTTTTATTTTAAAAATATTTATATTGATTTCATAGAGAGGGAGAGATGGAAACAGCAATGATGGCAGTGTCTTTTCAGCTGCGGGAACGCTGTCCTTGTGCGATTTGTTCGGGGGAGGGGCTTCAAGAAATGTCTTGTACTCAGGTAGCCGACGAAAGGAAATGCAGACCGCCGCTTCTTCGTTCCAGCGCAGAGGCCCCGGGTCCCCCTCTTCCCTCCGAGGAAGCCTGGAGGGTCAGTCCTCCAGAGGGTGGCTTTTGTTTGTGCGCCTCATCCAGCTTAGCTGGAACCCGGGACGAGATTGCGCAAGTTCCGGTGACCCAAAAGTTAGCACTAGCCCCTTTCTGGGACTAATTGAAGCATATAGGTTCACAAAAAAATCATGGTGGGTGAAGGGGGGGCGGGGCCCAAGGGTTACTGTGGGATCCCAGGCAGGCATTAGGGAAGTAGGGAAAAGCAAAAAGAGAACCAAAAGACATTCCTCGAAGAGGATCCCCCCCCCAATAGGAAATCGCACAAGGAGAGCATGAGAGGGTCTCATTCCCCCAGGGCCCCCCTCCCCTGGGGGAGAGGGCTTGCGGCCCCTTGGCTGCGAACTTGATAAGCCCAGTACAGGCAACACACACACACTCAAAAACACACACACACCGCTGTAGTCAAAGGCTAGGAACAGGGCGGGCGTTGCCTGCACTGGGGTGGTGGAGCAGGGGGTGCTCAGGTAGGGGTGCTGGTCGCTGTCATGTGGTCCCGCGCACCGTGGTTCCACCTGCCGCTCACACCCGCTGCCAGTGCCGGCTGTTGGCCCCGATGCTCCACCTCCTCCTGCCCCTGAGGGGCAATTGGGGCAGCAGCTGCCACTCGCCCCGGTTGCTGATGGCCCCAATCGCTCCTTGCCGTGCCGGTGGGAGTGGGGCTGCCAGCAGACGGGCCTGGGGGCCGCAGACGATGGGCCGCGACCCGCCCCTGTGGTGGTGACCTTGCAGCCCACAGTTCCTTTCAAGGTGCATCAGGCCGTGCACTGGGCCCCTAGTTTAAAAAAAAAAATGGAGAAAACGCAGTGCAAATCCAGCACAAGTGGCTCCTCTGGACTTTGGCCGTTCTTGAGCCAAAACATGAGTCCTTTTAGTCCCTAGAGCCTCAGGCTTCCTGGGGACGTCCCTGCTCTGGGAAGGTTTGGGTCTGTCCATTTTGGTGGGCTGCTTTTGTGGGGACTGACCGGCATCCCTGTAAACGCCCCCCCCACCCCCGCAACTCGATGTTACTTTGGAGCACATCCTTGGACAGCTAGGGGCTCGGTGCACGAATGGGGAGGGGTCCCTCAGCCCAGCCTGCCCCCTCTCACATCCTGGGAGCCCTCAGGGGCTGTCCTTCGGATGGCTTCAGCCCGCTCCCCATTGAGAGCGGACCTAAGCCTCAGTCTGGCCTCCCTTTGCTCAAGGCGAACGGGCTGATCGGGGCCAGGCGCCAGCCCCATCACCCCATTGCTTAGGTCAGTGCCAGTCACCATGAAAAAGGACAGCTTGCTTGAAGCATTTTCAAGACGTGTTTTTCAGAGGATCTGACCTTTTTCTTGTTCTCCTCTCCTGAGGATCTGTTTCCATTGATCTTTTCCCCTTCCCTCGGATCCCAAGCTCAGCCCCTTCCCAAGACTCAAGTCTCCACCCTATGCTTGAGGCTTGGGAAGGGGCCCTTCACTCCTGCCCGGAGCCTCTGATGGCAGTCTCAACCCCTTCCCAAGCCTCAAGCCTAGGCCCCAAGCCTGAAGACTAGGCTTGGGAAGGGGTCGAGACTGCGATCGGAGGCTCCGGGCACGGGGGAAGGACCCCTTCCCAAGCCTCAAGCCTAGGGTGGAGGCTTGAGTCTTGGGAAGGGGCTGAGCTTGGGGTCCGAGGGAAGGGGAAAAGATCAATGGAAACAGATCCTCAGGGGAAGAGAACAAGAAAAAGCAAGGTCAGATCCTCTGAAAAACACGTCTTGAAAAAGCTTCAGGATCCTCGGATCAGTCTTGACCCCTTCCCAAGCCTAAAGCCTCTGCCTGAAGGGCGTCTGGGAGTAGGCTGGGTACCCGATCTTGGCTGGGTTAATTTGCATACTCATTCTGATTGGCTGAGAGCGCAGGGAACGTACAGTCCAGCTTTCTGATTGGCTAAGATATTGAGGGGGCGGGACCACTCACCACCCCTGCCTGGATGCCTGAACAAAAATTTTCCTGGGCCATCTGGTCGACCCCTTTACACTGGAAATTTAGCAGGGCCTTCTGGTCGACCCGTTTGGACGAAATTTCGCAGGGCCTTCTGGTCGACCCGTTGTGGCTGGCTTTTTTTTTCCTGGGCCATCTGGTCGACCCCAGCAAGGGACACCCCTCCTTTCCCAAAGGAACCCATACAACCAGCCCACTCCACCCTCCACTATTCTCCCCTCAAGCTCGAGGAAGAGAAACGGCAAGGGACGGACAGCAAATGCAAGAGGGGAAAAGCTAGAGCGGCCATACCAGCAAAGCCTCAGGTGCCCGAGAGCCCAGATATCTGACACACCACAGCCTCCAAACACCACCAAGGTAACAAGGGAGTTAAGGAACCCCTGAGGGCCTTTGTCTGCCCCTCCAACAGGAAGACAGCCCCGGGCCGTCTCCGTCCAGCCTCCTCCCCAAACGGCCAGCAGACACGGCCAGCAGACAGGAAGGAAGCCTCTCCCCCATAGGGTGGGTAAGGACCAGCCTTTGGCCTTTGCCAAGCACTGAATTTTCTCCTTCCTTTTGAGGCTGATGGAGGAAAGGGGCTGGGAGGGTGGCCACCCATTTTCAAAACAGCCGCCGCCTGGGGTTGATAGTTACCAACCGGCCCAATGGGCCCCCCCCAGGCTGCAGGTTAAAATCAAAAGGATGGCAACTTTTGGGGGTCGGTCGTTTTTCGCTTGAGACAACGCTCATACTGAAGGCGACATCAATGCTCATGGTCCAAGTTCACGAGAGCGGGGTGGAGGTGGAATACAAGACCGTTTTTCTTTCCTCTCACCCCAGGTTACAACGCTTTGTCCGGGGAAGGAGGGGGAGCCTGCGCCTGGAGACCTGGACGCCGAGGCCCATCATCTGGCGGATGAGGCTAAGGCCTTGCCTGTGTCACCCGACAACCAAGCAAGCCCAGCCCTCCACCCCCCAAACCCCTTCAGTTGCCTCACGCGCTTTCTCAGTGACCCGGCCAGGGGGGGAACATGGGGCTCGTTTCTGTTCTCCCCTGCCCGCTTCCCACAGCCCGAGTCGGCAACAGCGGGCCTCCCCCTCCAAAGGAGCCCCCGGAGCTCCCTGGTCCGTAAACAGGGGGACGACATAAAGGAACGGGCCCCCTCACACCGTCCTTTGCTCCCAGGACAGGTCTGACAAGGTTGCGTCGAATGACGTCCTTCCTTGTAAATGGTGAAGCCACCACCAAGGATTACCGAGGCTCCCAGCTGACGGGGTTTTTCCGTAAGGCCTGCTTCCAGGCACCGACCACCTTATAGAAGGTAATAAAGGTTTCAACGAGCATTTTTGCCGTCTCCATCCTTTGAAAAGGCCGCCTTCCTGGGGCACAAGGCGCCTCTCCACCAAGAACACAAAGCGAGCAGGCACCATGTTGGGGCACACCTCAGGGCAGAAGCCCCTCCACACAACAGGAGCAGCCCCACAGCAGGGAGGGAGCAGAGCACATGCCCAAGGGGAAGGGTCCAGCCCCTGAGGCACCAAAGCCGGAGAGCACCGTGACAGCCCTGGGGCAACGACCCAAGACCGCCTCTGCCATCAGGGGCTGGTCTGCTGGGCCATCCCCTGGGGTCCAAAGACCAGGCTGCCCCGCACACAGGCCTGTCCAACCGCAGGGCTGACGGCAGTTGGAGACAGAAGCGGGGCCTGAGGTGCTGGGGACACCCCTTGCAATGGGGGTAAAGAGCATACAACCCAATGGGTTTCTTCCCACCGTTGGCAGGAGGGTGCCGACACCGAGGCCCAGGGCATGCTGGGGCCCCACTCCTAGCCCAAGCTCAGCCCAGCTTACGAAAAGCAAGGGCCCGCACACCATGGGGTCTCACCCGCCTGGTGCCTGCATGGAGGACCAGCTGGAGTGGCTAGACCTTTCTCCTCACCAGGGCACGTCAGACTGGCCCGCCCGGAGCCAGAGCCCCAAAGCCCTGGTACAAAAGCAGAGGACCGCCTTGAGCGTCCACAGCGGGGCCTTGTTGCCCCTTTCAGAGCACGTTGTTTTCAGTAAAACGCCAGCGGAAACGCATTCACTTCAGAGAACAAGGCCATAGGCAGCTGGGTGGGCCCCCACATTCCATCAGAGGAGCCTAACTGCACACACCTCCTGGCCCCAAACTCAGCAGAAGCTGTAGCAATAGCTCCAAGGAGGGTCAAGCAGAACAGGAAACCTGGTCACAACGCAGAGCAGCCTCCGACATTTGCAGGAGGCCCAGCAGGCCCCACCGTACCAGCTGCCAACACGGGCAGGGAGACGGGGCCAAAGAGCAAGCACCACACCCGTCACAGCAGGGCCAGTAGACACCACACCCCTGCCGTCCACGGAGCAGGAGGGCAAAGAGCACACCCTGGGCAGCCATCACATTAGGCCCAGCTCCAGCGCCACAAGAACCAGTCTGGAGCCCAGGGAGCCAGCATGGGGGCACAGGCCCCTCAGTTCCGTGTCTATAAGACAAGGGAGAGAGGCTTGGAAGGGGAGGCCCCGCCAGGACCGCCCTGAGCTTCCAGGGCCCCAATAACCAAGGTCGGAAACACCGTCTCATGCCTTTGCACACAGGAGAGCTGAGCCACCACTGGCTTCTAAGGTCCGTGGGCTTTGTGGGCAGCTGGTTCGGCCACCACTACCCCCAGGCGCCCACCGCACCTTGCTCACCACAGGGCTGGCTCACCAAGAACCACAGCGGTAGCTTTTAAGATGGGTTCACAAACGCAGAACAGGGACATGAGTGAACTCCACACCCATGGGCATCATCGCAGGCCCAGCAGGGACCCAGCTCCCACACCACAGGGAGACAACACACAGCTAAGGAGCAAGTGTCCTAAGGGTTCGGCTTCTGAGAGCAAACACCGCCACGAGGATGAGTAGGGAGAGCGAGGGCCACCGAGTCCACACCCCGGCCTCCACGCACCACTCCCAGGCAGGGAGGATCAAGCCGAAACGGGCACAACACACCCACTTCCAGCAAGGACATCCACCACACGGGTGAGGTCCAGCTCAGCAGCAGCGGGGAAGGTTCCCTGCAGACCAGGAAGAACAGGAAATGCTCTCAGTTGAGTCAAGCCCGGGGGGCTGTGAAACGTGGTCACCAAGGGCCCACCACCACTGAGCGCCGAAGGGCATCACGGAGCCCCTGGGTGAGAACCGCACTCACCGCCTTCGGGCACTGGAGCCCGCGAAAAGGCCAAGGGGGGCCTGCGAAGTGGGGTCAACCAGGCACATTTGTTCAGGGCGTGGATCACACACGGGTGAGGACCGCAATCACCACCTTTAGGTACTGGGGCGTGGATCACACGAGTGAGAACCGGACTCAGCGCCTTTGGGTAGCGGGGCCCACACACGGCACCGTGGCCGAGGGCTACGTCCACCTCCTGCAGACCCACTCGGGTCATCCGCGCAGGCGGGCAGAGCCTGGTGCACGGCCGTAGTCAAACGCTGAGGACTCGTGGTCCAACCACAGAATCAAGCTGGTCAGCCACCCAGCACAGGGTCCTTACTAACCTCGTGGTACAAAACGCCCATTGCAGATAAAAAAATTACCGTGCCTGTTGGCCGGGCCTTGCCACGGGTCACACGGGCATCCTCGAGGGGTGGACCGGTCACCAATCCCTCGCATCACCCCTTTTACACTACCGGGCAGCTCAAAGGGCCATCTGGTCGACCCCCGAGGTAGCGAACCAGAGCTGGGCAGGGCCTCAGGAAGGTCCGTTTGAGATCGTGATGGAAACACTTTCTCGGAGGCGGCCCCCCACAGCGAAACGTGGGTGGCGGCCCTACCCCGTGAGGTTTTCCCTTTACCGCTTATGCCGGCCCCTCGCCAACGGTGAAGGCAGGGGTCCGTCCGTGTCTCCACGTGATTAAAAAATCTTACTACCGAGGGGCCTTTCTATGATCCACACACGGGACGTCCAAGTCTCCTCCGCCCAAGGAAGATCCCAGGGAAGTTAAGCAAAACACCATCCACGGTGTCTCCGTTTGAATGGGAATGCCGAGCCCCTCACGACTCCCAAAATTGCCTTACACACACCTCTGCTGCTTGTGCCTCCCTCCGTGCGTGGAGCACCCGGTCCAGGTCCACTCGGAGCCCTGGCGCCTGTGGTAACGGCGAGCGCTGGCCTACCCAGCACATGCGGCCACAAATTTTTATGCACGTAGTGCGGTGACAGACACCATAAACTGCTGGTACAATACTTGGCGAACCGATAAGGGCGCCGACTCCCGTGCGTGACCCATTATGGAGCCCGCAAGGCCTCCTGGGGAACACCCTTCCTCCCCCGTGCTCTGCCGCCACATTTACCTCCATCTCCACCAGAAGCACCTGGCTTAACATCCGCGTGCGAGCCTCAGCCCCACGCCTCCGCTCCACGGGGCAGCAAGGAGCAGAGGGCCTCCTGGCCCCCAGACCTGTCTTGCAGGACGACGTTGTCAACTGCATAGCAAAGGCGTCTGCCCGCCTCCGCGCGGAGACTTCCGGGATGGCAAGCGGAAGTTGGTGCGGAGCCTCACGCTTTTCTCCCGCGCGCGAGTAGGCGGCAGCCCTGGAAGAGGTTGAAGACACCTGCGGTGCGGTGCCCTTCAAGTGGGGCCTGCTAGGACCGCACCAGGTGAACCAGGGGCCCGAATGAATGCAAGGCCCTGTGTGGGCATCTCGGCAGCAGAGGCAGAGCCGTGAGGTGAATCGTTTTCAAGCCACTACACCCTGCACAGAGCCGACGAGCTCGTTTGCGATTCATTGAAGGGGCAAGCCCGTCTCCCTCACGTAAGAAAAGATTGATTTCGGGGCTCTGCAGCTGGTGGCCTGGATGAACCACACACGGCATCACTTGTGTCTACAAGAACCATACCAGGCACCACTCTAGCGGGGCCCGCTGGATTATGAGAGCTAACGCCCTCCTTCCCCCCGAGAGGGGCACTGGAGGGTGCAGCGGGTTGCTGGTTGCTGGTTGCCCTTCTGGGCAACCACACAGCACTTCGGTGGGTAATTGGTTCAAGCAAAGGCCCATCACCCTGCAAGGCACACTGCCAGGTACACGCAAGCACCGATACCCAACCGCGACCATGATAGTGCCAAGGCCCTGGAGCTCTCATGCATTGGGCCCACTCCGCACCCATTACCTCCGGATCAGGAGCCTCCGGAGGATCGCAGCCTCCTCGCGCTCCGAGTAGACGGTGGGCCGGCCCCCACCTCGTGCAACAAACCGCAAAAAGCCTCATCAGATGACCGGCACCCACAGTACCCAAGGGACAAGTCTGTCAACGCCTTCCACTCGCTTGCCTGCAGTTTCCATGCCGTCCCCATTTCCATAGCAGCATGGCACACGGGCGCCAGGAACCCTTCTCTCCGGTTCTCCGCAGAGCCCCTGTGTGCTGCCGAGGGCGCTGCTCTGCACCTGCGGGTCCGCACACATGGCCAAGGGCAAGAATGAGGTAGGTGGGCCCTTCAGAGGGCTCCTGAAAACAGATTCCATGCAAGCTTTCCGCGAACGGGCGCACGGCGGCTCCCATGAGCGGGCAGACCATACCGGTGGTGCTTCCCGCAGCACCCAGGGGCGAGTGGACCCCTGCAGCTCCCAGAGCCCTTGCAGCCGGGGCAAGGCAGACAGACCCTACGGGCGGCCGTTCCTTCAGAGGGACAGAACGCCTGCGTCTTCCTTAGGACCAGAGTGGCTCCTAGGAACAGGCACTCTGCATGTGTGACCCACGGGCAAGCGGCTCTCGCGGGTGCACTCCCAAGGGCCGACAGCTCCCACAGCCTGCGCCTCCTAAAGACAGGACCAAGGCAAATTGACCCTTCAAGCGGCTCCTGCGGACGGGCCCACGTGCGAGGGGCACACTTACAAATCAGCGGCCCAAGCAGACGGTTGGGTACCATGCGTGTCCCAAACCCTTGCGTACAGGCCCACGGCGGGCAGACCCCATGGGCAGAAGTTTCTCAGAGGAACGGAACGCCTGCAGCGTCCCTAGGCAGGCCCTAGGTCAGCGGCTACCACGGCCCCCGCAGGCGGGCCCACGGGCGCTCCCACGAGAAAGCAGGCAGACCCAAGGGTCGGCGGCCCCTCCGGGGCCGTGTGTAGACCCCTGCGGCTCCTGCAGACGCGGCCCACTATAGCGCCCATCAAGCAAGCATACCCAGCAGGTCGGCACACCCCGCGTCCGTGTGTACCCCTGCCGATGGGCTTATAGGCGCTCTCCTTGAGCGAGGAGGCAAAGGTACGTCGGCTCCCGCAGACGGAGCCCACGGTCAATCCCCTTGAGCGAGCAAAGCCACGAAGTCAGCGTCCACTGCGGCCGGGTGTAACCCTGCGGATCCTGCAGTCGGGCCCAAGAGCGGGCGAACCCTTGGTGTGGCAGCTCCCGCGTACGGGCCCCCGGCAGTGCTGCTACACGAATCAAAGGAAGCTCACCGCTCAGCCAAAATTGACCCGAGGCACATACCCCACATGCCTGCAGGCACAATCTTCCGAGAACCGATGAAGTGCGGACACAGAGTAACCAGGGGCAATCTGATATCGCCTCCGGCTTCCTGGAACTCTGCCTCCTGCAGCGAGATCAAATCTCAAGCCCTTCCCAATTGCCCCGGAGCTACGGAGGAAGGCGGCGATAGAAAATTCATCTCGTTCAACACGCAGCCTGGCCCACGGCGGCCCCCACAAGCGGTGGACCATCGGACGGCTCCTGCGGAAGTCTTAGCGGGCAAGCGGGCAAACACGTGACAGGCAACCCCGTCCACCATGTGAACCCCCAAGGCTCCTGTGGACAGTGCCACAGGCGCTCCCACGAGCGAGCAAGGAAGACCCACGAGGTTGGCGTCCCCCACGGCCACTACGCCACCATGCCACGGCGCGGTGGATCCCCTGCGGCTCCTGCCGACAGGGGCTCCCACGAGCGAGCAAGGCATAACCCACGAGGTCGGCCGCCTTCGCGGCCCCCGTTGCAGGGTGAAACGCTACGGCTCATGCCGACGGGCGGGCGCTCCCGCGAGCGTGCAAGCAAGACCTATGGTTTGCCGGCCCCCTGGCCCACGCGGCCGTGTTGACCCTCTGGGTTTCCCGCGTTCGGACCCCCGGCGACGCCAGTACCCGGCTCCAAAGAAGCTCCCAGCTCAGCCAGCAGTTGCCCCAAGGCACAGCTCTCCTATATGCCTGCAGGCACAATCTCCGGAGAACGGACCAAGTGCGGACACTCAGAGTAACCGGGGGCAATCTGATATCGCCTCCGGCTTCCTGGAACTCTGCCTCGGGCAGCGAGAGCAAATCTCAGCCCAATTGCCCCGGAGGTACGGAGCAAGGCGGTAATAGAAAATTCCTCATTCAACACGCAGCCGGGCCCACGGCGGCCCCCACGGACGGTGGACCTTCGGGCGGCTCCTGCAGAAGTCTTAGCAAGTGAGCGGGCAGACACGGGTCAGAGGCAAACCGTCCAAGTGGACCCCCAAGGCTCTTGTGGACGGGGCCACGGACGCTCCCACGAGCGAGCAGAGCGAGCAGGGCAAACACACAGGTTCAGCGGACCCCAACAGCCGCCACGGCCCGGAAGATCCTCTGCGGCTCCTGCCGACGGGAGCTCCCACGAGCGAGCAAGGCAGAACCACGAGGTCGGCGGCCCCCGTAGCCGTCACGGCCCGCCGGCCCTCTGCGGCTCCTGCCGACGGGTGCTCCCACGAGCGAGCAAGGCAGACCCACGAGGTCGGCGGCCCCCACGGCCGCCACGGCCCGCCGGCCCTCTGCGGCTCCTGCGACGGGTGCTCCCGCGAGCCAGCAGAGCGACCAAGGCAGACCCACGAGGTCGGCGGCCCCCGCGGCCACGCCATGGCCCGGTGGACCCTCTGCGGCTCCTGCCGACTGGAGCTCACACGAGCGAGCGAGCAGAGCGAGCAAGGCAGAACCACGAGGTCGGCGGCCCCCACAACCGCCACGGCCCGGTGGGCTCTGCGGCTCTTGCCGACGGGAGCTCACACGAGCGAGCAAGGCAGAACAACGAGGTCGGCGGCCCCCACAACCGCCACGGCCCGGTGGACCTTAAGCGGCTCCTGCCAACGGGAGCTCCCACGAGCAAGCAGAGCGAGCAAGGCTGACCCACGAGGTCGGCGTCCCGGCGTCCACGTGAAACCCTACGGCTCCTGCGGACGCTCCGGGCAGCGAACAAGCAAGACCTACGGGTTGCCGGCCCCCCTTGCCCACGCGGCCGAGAGTGGACCCTCTGGTGCTCCCGCGTACGGACCCCCGGCGACGCCGGTACCCGGCTCCAAGGAAGCTCCCAGCTCAGCCAGCAGTTGCCCCAAGGCACAGCTCTCCTATATGCCTGCAGGCACAATCTCCAGAGAACCGATGAAGTGCGGATATTCAGAGTAACCGGGGGCAATCTGATATCGCCTCCGGCTTCCTGGAACTCTGCCTCGGGCAGCGAGATCAAATCTCAGCCCTTCCCAATTGCCCCGTAGTTACGGAAGAAGGTGGCAATGGAAAATTCATTTCCTTCAACACGCAGCTGGGCCCACAACGCCCCCCACGGACGTTGGAACCTTCGGGCGGCTCCGGCGGAAGTCTTAGTGTGTGAGCAGGCAGACACATGGGTCAGGCAAACCCGGCCTATTACACCCCCCAAGGGTCCTGTGTACGGGGCCACGGGCGCTCCCACGATCGAGTAGAGCGAGCAGGGCAGACCCACGAGGTCGGGGGCCCCCACAGCCGCCACGCCCCGTGGACCTTCTGTGGCTCATGCCGACGGGAGCTCCCACGAGCGAGTAAAGCGAGCAAGGCAGAACCACGAGGTCGGCGCCCCCCGCGGCCTCCACAGCCCCCACGGCCCGGTGGACCTTCTGCGGCTCCTTTCGGCGGGAGCTCCCACGAAGGAGCAGAGCGAGCAAGGGAGACCCCATATCGGTTTCGGCGGCCCCCGCGGCCCCCATGGCCCGGTGGACCCACTGCGGCTCCTGCGGACGGGAGCTCCCACGAGCGAACAGAGCGAGCAAGGCAGACCCCACGAGGGCAGCGGCCCCCGCGGCCCCGGCGGCCCGGTGAATTTCTACGCCTCCTGCGGACACTCCCGCGAGCGAGCAAGACCTACGGGTCACCGGTACCTCTGGCCCACGCTGCCGAGAGTGGACCCTCTGCGGCTACCGTGTACGGACCCCCGGCGGTGCCGGTACTGGGCTCCAAGGAAGCTCCAGCCAGAAGTTGCCCCAAGGCACAAGCTCTCCTATATGCCTGCAGGCACAATCTCCGGAGAACGGACCAAGTGCGGACACTCAGAGTAACCGGGGGCAATCTGATATCGCCTGCGGCTTCCTGGAACTCTGCCTCGGGCAGCGAGATCAAATCTCAGCCCTTTCCCAATTGCCCCGTAGCTACGGAGGAAGGCGGCAACAGGAAACATCGCGTACACCACGCAGCAGGGCCCACGGCTGCGGACACCCGTCCGCGGCTCCTGCGTAAGAGTCGTGCAAACACGGGTCATAGGCACCCTTGGCCAAGTAGACCCCAAGGCTCCTGTGGACAGGGCCACGGGAGCTCCCACGAGCGAGCAGAGCGAGCAAGGCAGACCCACGAGGTCGGCGGCCCCCGCGGCCACGCGCCGCCACGGCCCGGCGGACCCTCTGCGGCTCCTGCTGACCGGTGCTCTTGCGAGCGAGCAGAGCGAGCAAGGCAGACCCACGAGGTCGGCGGCCCCCGCGGCCACGCCACGGCCCGGCGGACCCTCTGCGGCTCCTGCCGACGGGAGCTCCCGCGAGCGAGCAGAGCGAGCAAGGCAGACCCACGAGGTCGGCTGCCCCGCGGCACCGGCGGCCGTGTGAATTCCTACGGCTCCTGCGGACGCTGCTCCCGCGAGCTAGCAAAGCAAGGCCTACGGGGTCGACGGACCCCTGGCTCACGCGCCCGAGAGTGGACCTTCTGGGGCTCTCGCGTACGGACCCCCGGCGGTGCCGGTACGCGGCTCCAAGGAAGCTCCCAGCTCAGCCAGCAGTTGCCCCAAGGCACAGCTCTCCTATATGCCTGCAGGCACAATCTCCAGAGAATGGACCAAGTGCGGACACTCAGAGTAACCGGGGGCAATCTGATATCGCCTGCGGCTTCCTGGAACTCTGCCTCGGGCAGCGAGAGCAAATCTCAGCCCTTCCCAATTGCCCCGGAGCTACGGACGAAGGCGGCGATAGAAAAGTGGCCACAAGGTGGCCACTGACAATGGGGTAAAAGTCAAAGAAAGATGCATCTCAAGGGTGGGGGTGGGGGCGACAGAGCACCGCGGTCCCCCAACATCCCCAAATTCATCTCGTTCACCTCGGAGCGTCTCTTTGCCTTTAAGGATCTCCGAGCGGGTAGAAGGCGGCCAGCACGGCCCCAAGGCGTCCAGCGGGGACCTCCGGGCCGGCACGGCCAGACCCTGGCCGCACAAGGGGCATTTGGAATTCTTTTTTTCCAGGAAGCTGCGCGGAGGGGGACACACTCCCCACGCGACTTCCCGGCGCCCCATGGGGACGCGGAAACTCCCCCGACACGCGAGCACGAGAGTTCCGGGAGGACTTCTCTGCCCCCGGGCGTGCACTGACCGCCAAGCCGAAGCCTTGCAAGTCCCCAAGGGACTGCAATGGCCGGGTTGGAGTCTAGAACTGAAACCGGGTCCTAACACAGAAAACACACTCTCATCGTCTTTATTTTTTCTCCGCGTGTTTTAGTTCTTGTGCTTTGCCTTTAAGGATCTAACAGCCGGGCTCCTTGCCCGCAGACCAGCAGACGGAGCCGGAACACACTTGTCCCAGAGCCACGCGGGTGCAGAAGCCACTAACCCGACAGGAGGCCCAGTGTGCCCAGACCCCGTCCTTGGGGACAGTGTTCACAGGCGAGGGGTGCCTGGTGATTCGTGCTGGGCGGGGACCTAGATGTCACCCAATCAGACCTGCCAACCTTACGCTTTCTCTCCCCTTTCCCTTTCCTACCTTACCTGGCTGAGTTAAAAATCCTCTCTGGTCCATACACCTGGCGAGGGGCCTGTCCCCTGGCTGGACCCTGGGGACACAGGTGGCTCAAAGGGGGATCACAGTTCTCCTTGGAGTCCCTGTGTGGCAGGCGGAGCAGCCTGGGAAAGAGGAGGAGGAGGAGAAGGAGGTGGCGGGAGAGAGCATGGAGGATGTCTCATAGAGGTTGTGGGCCGAAAACGGCAACAGCCAGGACCTGAACGGGGAGCCAAGAGGTGGAAGGAGGAGGCCCGGCAGCTGGACCAGGATTTCTATGTCCCTTATCAGCTCAAAGATTTCGACAGTGAATGGGTCCTGAGCGTTGGTGGGGACCAGAGGTGCCTTTGAGCAGCAGGTGGCTGGTGCTGTCCTGGACCTGATGGGGGGCGAGGCCCAGAACCTGACCAGGGGCCGGCAGCAGCTCAAGTGGGACTGGAAGAAGAAGCGGTTTGTGGGACAGTCAGGACAAGAGGACAAGAAGAAGATCAAGACAGAAAGTGGTGGCTCCATCAGCAGCTCCTACAAGCGGGACCTCTACCAGATGTGGAAGCAGAAACAGAAAACTGCCATATGCTCAACATCTGAGCCCCAGTGGGCTGCCAGCAGTCGGCCCTGTTGGCAGCGCTGTTTCGGCCTGATCTGGTCGGGGCATGTGCAGGAGGCAACCAATTGATATGTCTTTCTCACATCCATGTTTCTCTCTCTGTCTCTCTCCTTCCCTTCTACTCTAAAAATCTATGAAAAATGTCCTTAGGTGAGGATTAACAAAAAAACCAACAGTGCATACATACACACATATACAAAAATACATGAATATTGGAGGGTTGGGGAGCAGGGCCCCATAAGTGCACAAATTTTGTGCACCAGGCCTCTAGTATTTCCATAGAATGGGGGAGCCGAACAGCTGCAACAGCTGCATTTCCATAGAATGAGGCAGCTGGGAGCAGCAAAAGGCCTATGTTTCCTAAATACAGGGAAGGAGCCCCTCCTCCAGAAGGAGGAGGAGGAAGCCCAGGGGAAATAGGAAAACAATAAGGAAGGAGGGGGAGAACCTCTCGTGTCCCATGTGAGGTTCCACCTTTGAGCTCACGAGTTACCATAGTAACCAGTCTAAGGGAATAGTGGCCAATCAGAGGGGACATCAAGGCCCAAGGATCTGCAGCCTTTACAAGGTGTGCCCGTTAATGCTGCGGGTTTTGCATTCTTCACCGGTATGTGCAAAACCCGCAGCATTAGCCGGGACAGCTATGTGTGAGCCGCAGGGAAAGGAGCTCAGTGGGACCCTTCCCCCTCCCCACATGGGAGTCTGTACTTGTTCTTCAGTAAACCGCCACCTTGGCTAGTCCACCTTCTGTCTGCGGCTTCCTGCTTCCACTGCGGCGGACAAAGAATCCGGGTTCCAGTCCAAAATTTCCCCATCCGTCTGCTGGGGAAATGGACCCATTTCCCACCTGAGAGCCGAGAGCCACGGCTCACAAACCGATTTGGGCACCGGGATCATCTGGGCTGCTTGAGCCCCGCCTCGCTGCTTGCTCATTCCCTTTCGAGATCCCAGCTGAGTGTTTGCAGTTCCAATCCTCGCCTCTAACAGGGTCACCGAAAATCGGGGACCACGGTGTCACCCTGGGAAATGCTGGTAACGGTGGTCATTGGAAATCCGCTGTGATGGACCAGGAAGTAACACATCTGGTCTTGCCCTAACTGGTTTGGCTCCGTGGATAGAGCATCAGCCTGCGGACTAAAGGGTCCCAGGTTCGATTCCGGTCAAGGGTGTGTACCTTGGTTGCGGGCACATCCCCAGTGGGGAGTGTGCAGGCGGCAGCTGATGGATGTTTCTAACTCTCTATCCCTCTCCCTTCCTCTCTGTAAAAAATCAATAAAATATATTTTTTTTAAAAATCAAAAAAGATCTGGTCTTGACTCTCTGGGCCCAAGAGAGACCTCCTGGTAACAGTAACAGCTACGAGCCACAAGAGGGAGACATTGTCACAGGGCCCCAGCCACACACACACACACACACACACACACCCAGCCCTCTGCTTCATACAATAGGCCAAGAACTTGTGGAAAAGGAGTCTCTCTTTTGTGTGTTCCAGGGTTTTCAGGAAAACCACACCTGGCACGAGGCCCTGGGACAGTGATGGGCAACCTTTTGAGCTTGGTGTTGTGAAAGAAAGGAGCCACACGCTAACCTGACAAGCTCAGGGGAGGCCTGCGTGGCCGTCTTGCAAACTCAGAGACCTGAAATAACCACAAAGGATGGTTTGAAAATTAAATATTTAACTACAAACAGGTTATAGTGGGCAGTCATGTCCTAGTCCCATATCTTCCCTGACAAAGGTCAACTTAGATCTTTACTGAGTCCATTTGCCTTTTTGCCTCTAAGATAACATATCTGTGAGATGTCTGTGAGATGTCTGGGTAACTTGTAACTTCCTTTTTACCCCGGACCCCTCAGGGCACAACAAATGGCACCGGGACATTCCTTCATTGTTATTGTTATCAAGTTAATTGTCAACTGTTAATTACGTTAAAGTATCCTGTATCTATCTCTGTAAGAGAAGCACATGTCCATCATTTCACTTTTCACCCAATCCCAGAGGTTTCCCCGCTTTGCTTTGTCCCACCTCCCTAATCTGTCACCAATGGATTTCATGTAACTCACCTACGTCCCTTTTCTTTGATTTCAAGGTATAAATATAGATGTAACCCTGCATTCTCCGGAGCATTATCTCAATTCATTGAGATTCTGCTTCCCGGCATATGTGTGGCTCAAATAAACTCACTAAAATTCTTTACAGGTTTCAATGGTTTTTTCGTTAAAAAACTTCGCCAAAAAATGAGCATAACTCGGGTAGTGTGTCACATTGAGGAAAAAAATTATTTTGCAAATGTTTCATCCTCGGCATGCGGCCGCCTCAGCGGCCACGTGTCATCAGAAATGGCTACGCGTGTCAGTGCTGACACGCGTGTCATAGGTTCGCCATCACTGCCCTAGGAGTCTGGGCGCTGCACAAAGGAAGTGCAGGGAGGAGCAAGAATAAGACGAAGGAGAGATGGACTCGGAAGGAAGTGTGAGCGTTTCCATGGTCTGAGGAGGCTCTCACTGGTCCCACGCGGGGGGGACCCCTTGGGTCCGTTTCCACGCCCGGTAAACAGGAGCAGTTGCACCACAGAAGCCCTCACGTCGGATCTATGGTCTCGGGGACCAATCAATATTCTGCTCATCATTTTAGGGCTTCAACTTGGGGGAAATTGGTGCTTATGGAGGAGGGTCAGATAGATAATATGTTCACAAAATGAAAAAAAATCAGATGGAAAGTTTAACTCATCCGTTGGGAAACCTCGCTAACGTCTTTTCCAAATAACCCGCTAAGGGTTTCCCTTTTATTTCCTGTGCATCCCTGTCGTGTTTGGCTATAAAAACACCAGCAAACATCTCTGCTTCCTGTTCCGCACCATGCGGTACCCTCTCCCTCCCACCAGAGGGCGCGCTTCTTGCTCACTGGTCTATGCCTGCAGGGTTTCATTCTTTGAAGGATGCTCCCTCCGTTTTCTCTCTTCCTCTATAAACGGACACGTGGACCTAACCTTTTACGGTCACAAACAACGTAGCAAAGGATAAGTAACCTTGCCCACGTGTCATTTTGTGCTGGGAAGACTTAGAGGGAAATTTCCAGAATTGGGGTGGCTGGGTCCAAGGTAAATTCGCTTGTTGACGGTCCTGTAACCCATCAGGGCACATGCCGGGGTTGCCGGCTCCATCCCCAATAGGGGGCCTGCAGGAGGCAGCTGATCCATGATTCTCATCACTGATGTTTCTCTTCCTACCTCTCTGAAATCAATGCAAGGATATGTTTTAAAAAATAAACGCATTTTTGCCGAAGCCAGTTTGGCTCAGTGGATGGAGCGTCGGCCTGCGGACTGAAGGGTCCCAGGATCGATTCCGGTCAGGGGCATGTACCTTGGTTGCGGGCACGTCCCCAGTGGGTGGTGTGCAGGAGGCAGCTGATCAATGTTTCTCTCTCATTGATGTTTCTAGCTCTCTGTCCCTCTCCCTTCCTCTCTGTAAAACATCAATAAAATATATTTTTTTAAAAACGCATTTTAAACACATGCAAGAACGAAGTGCCTTGAAATGCTATGTTGTGAGCTACAGTGCCTGTATGTGTCTGTGCAGTGGGACAGATGGCTTAACTGCTCCTCAGTAGAGTCCACGTTACCAGCGTGTATGGGTGGTGGGCTCTCCTTTCAGTTCCCAGCATGTTGCCGTTCTGTGGTTCCCTTTCGAGCCTGGCTGGTCCCTTTAACCAGCGTGCCACGTCACCTCGCTCACCTAGAACCTTAGTTATTTCAGAGAACGATTGCTCAATACCGCTGCTCCGGAGCTGTTTGCAAAAACAGACAAAGGTAGCATCCAGCACTCTGTCACTGCCCATGGGAGACTGATTGGCCCAGGTTCGACCCTTTTAGTTTGTTTGTTTAATCCTCCCCCGAGGACATATTTCCATTGGTTTTTATTTATTTTTAATTTTTTGATTTCACAGAGGAAGAGAGGGAGACAGATAGAAACATCAATGATGAGAATCATTGATCGGCTGCCTCCTGAACGCCCCCTACTGGGAGTTGAGCCCAAAACCTGGGCATGTGCACTTGGCTGGAATTTAACCTGGGACCCTTTAGTCCTCAGGTCGACGCTCTATCCACTGATCCAAACCGGCTAGGGGTCCGTTGGTTTTTAAAGAGAGGCAGGGAGGGGGAGAGACAGAGAAAAACATTGATTGGTTGCCTCCTGCACTCCCCCAATCCAGGCCCCTTCAATCCAAGGGCTGACACTCTACCCACTGAACCACACCAGCCAGGGCCCCAGTCTGTCCTTCTTTACGGCCCTACCCTCGCTGTGGCCTCAAGGTGGGGGGAGTGCATCTCCCAGCCTCTGATCTGGGGCGGCCCTGGTGGCTTGCTCTGGTCAATGGCAAGAGGCATTGTGTCAACGGTGCGCACAGACCCGAGACCCGAGTCATTCCCTCTGTGCCTTGTCAGCCAGCTTGTGCAGGAGAAAGGAAGAGCTGAGAGCAAACAGCGGCTGCCGTGAACAGCAGTTTTATTAACGTTTAAACATCCAAACGTTTTACAGACGGAGGCCCGGTCAGAAACGAGGCCTCCTGCGGGTCCCGCTTAAAGGCGTACACACCCACTGCGCGCACAGCCCAGCAGCAGGCAGTGGGTGTCTATTCCACTCTGTGCGAATCAGGCGGTGAGATCTCAGAATGTGAATGAGAAACCACTGCAGCCGTCGGAGCCCCCCAGCGAAGCTTCACGCTATCATTCCACGTTCAAGGCAGGACCATGTCTCCGGCGGCTGGGCCCCACGCCCCGAGGACACCGGCCCCGCGGACACTCAGGAGCCGTTGGCGACGGTGTCTTCCTCCATCTCCTCCTCCCCGTCGTTGCTGGGGCCTGAGGAGACACAAAGCCAGGGCCACAGGGTTTCAGGGACGGAGCTGCTCGGGATGAGCGCCCGGCAGAGGCCCCGTGTGCCGGCCCAGGACAGGGCACGCAGAAGATCATCTTCCGGCGGTAATGTGCTGACCGCGTCCTTCGAAATCTGTAAGAAGTACCAGTGGTACCGGTTAATAACGCGGATTGTGTAATCAAAGAAAACACGGCAATTTCAAGAGACTCATCACAGTGCTTTATTCAAAGTCGCTAGCTCCACATTTCCCGCATCTTTCAGGTAACTTGTGGGTACCGTCCCAATAGAACTTCTCTTTTTTTGAGGCAGACCATTCAGAGACCCAATTTTCCACTTCACCTACGTTTTGAAGAGCTGCTCAGAAAATGCGTGTGCCATCGATCGGAACACGTGGTCATCTGAAGGAGCAAGGTCTGGTGAATACGGCGGGTGGGTTCATACTTCCCAGGCAAGACCTTTTGTATTATTTTTATTAAATACATTTTATGGATCTTTCACAGAGAGGAAGGGAGAGGGATAGAGAGCTAGAAACATCGATGAGAGAGAAACATTGGCCAGCTGCCTCCTGCACACCCCCCACTGGGGATGTGCCCGCAACCAAGGTACATGCCCTTGACCGGAATCGAACCTGGGACCTTTCATTCCGCAGACCGACGCTCTATCCACTGAGCCAAACCGGTTTAGGCAAGGCAAGATCTTTTAATGCAATTGTTCTCAACCTTCCTAATGCCACGACCCTTTAATACCGTTCCTCATGTTGTGGTGACCCCCAACCATAAAATTATTTTCGTTGGTACTTCATAACTGTAATTTTTCTGCTGTTATGAATCGTAATGTAAATATCTGATATCCTGGATGTCTTAGGCGGCCCCTGTGAAAGGGTCGTTCGACCCCCAAAGGGGTCCCCGCCCACAGGTTGAGAACCGCTGTTTTCATGTGTTTTTAACTGGTTTTGAAGTGTGTGATGGTGCGTCAACATGAAGCAAAATTACTTTGCCATGTCTCTGGCCCATTTGGTCCTTTTATGATCAAAGCCTGGTTCAAATTGACCTGGACGTTCTTTGTCTTTCACATCGAAATCATCACTATAAAAGCCTTTAAACCAGCGTTCACAAGGATCTTGAGATGGAGCATGTTCACCCCAAGCTTCCCGAAGTATATAATAACTTCCAGCAGCACTTTTCTTAAAAATAAAATAATGAATTAAAACTTCCCACAAATGCTCCTTTTTTTAGGGATGTAATTCAACATACTAAAGCATAAAATATCTATGATGTAAACACCTTCAGATAATTTGTCACATAAAGTTTTGAAGCTTGCTGTCAATTCAACAAAATAACATCCATAACAAATCGGCATAAATCAACATATGTGTAACTCCATCTATTGAAAAATACCAAGTACTAACCAAAACTAGTATATAGCTGTGTGCAGTATAATGAGTCACTTTCTTAGAAAAAAAAAAGGAGCATATATGTTCTGCATGTAGGATGTAAAATAAATTCTCCGTATGCCAAGGGACGTGTGTAATGAGGCACTGGGAGTGTGTGAGTGTCCATGCGCATAAGCAGCTACACCTCTCCCTGTGGTTGCTAGAAACGTCTCCTACAGACATATCAGGCAGGGTGCGGGGGCCAGCTTAGAGGGGATCTGCCCCGCAGTTTCGGGGGCCTTCCTTTGCAGGGCTGGGGACGGGGGAGCTGCAGAACCCCGCCTGCTGCTAGAGTGCAGGGTTCTTTGTTTGGTTTGTTTTAATTTCTGGGTAGAATTTTTGGTGAGGATCGCATGGCAGGCAGCTTCCCTTCCAGGGTCCTGAAATACCAGGGCGGTAGGGGCGACCACGTGCCTCAGGGGACATGCCAAGTAGGGGGAGACCTTTTCCCAGAGGAGCAGGTGAGCTGGGAGGCGGTGACAGGACCCCCCCTTTCCTCCACGCCCTCCAGAGGGGCAGCTGTGGGGTCAGTGCCCGTGAGCGTCCTGAGATCCTGGGCGGGAGGGAAATCCCTCCATCAGGGACAATGAGATAGGCTAGCATGTGTCCTCCAGGCGGACTTGGCTCCGCCGGGTTTGAGAGCAGAGCCGCGATTTCCGCCTGGGAGCTCAGCACCGCGGACAGAGACACCGTGTGTTATTCCTTAAAATGGCCACAGGAGGGCAGCAAAGGATCATGTTTGCACAGGAATTGGCTGAGTGTGTCCTTGGAGTTCTAGCGTAAGAAGCAGGTAGTTCCACACAGGTGTCCACGATAATCAGTAACGTGCTTGGAGAACATGATACATGTGTTCTACACGTTTTATTCCGGGAAAATATTTGAAATACATTATCTATATGTAACTAGAAGTTTTTAACTAGGAACCAGGGAGGAGCTTGCCACCAAGATACATGCCCTTGACCAGAATCGAACCCGGGACCCTTTGCTCCACAGACTGATGCTCTATCCACTGAGCCAAACCGGCTAGGGATGGCCCTTCTTTTTAAAAGAACTTTTTTTTATTGATTCCAGAGAGGAACGGCAAGGGAGAGAGAGATAGAAACATCAATGATGAGAGAGAATCATGGATCGGCTGCTTCCTGCACGACCCCCCTACGAGCCCATCACCCAGGCACATGCCCTTGATCAGAATCAAACTCGGAACCCTTCAGTCCGCAGGCCGACGCTATATCCACTGAGCCAAACCGGCTAGGGCTTTGTTTTTTATTTGTTTGTTTTGTTTTTAATTTATTCCAATGCAGTATATATGTTTCTCAATGCGAAAGCTGGTGATAGTGCAGTTATTCCGAATGGCCACTAGATGGCAGCAGAGGATCATTTATGCGCAGGAGTCAGCTGACTGCAGGTGTCAGGGAGCACGGGGAAGTCTCTTGAAGGGACTTGTCTACCTGTCCCACGTGTTTGGGTGACATTTGAAGAGAGTTATCCACACGCAACTAGAAGTTTGTAACCGGGTCCTGGTATGTGTGTGGGAGTATGTACCCACATAAGCATCTAACTCTTCATCTTTGTTTGTTGGCAGACATGCACACACTGTTACAAAGGTCCCCAACCTTTGTATCAGGCAGGGTGGCCGGGTCAGCTTAGAGGGGATCTGCCCAGCGGTCCCCTGGCCTCCTTTGCAGGGCTGAGGGGATGGGGGGGCAGGTGCAGAACCCCGCCTTGCTGATTTTGTGCCCTGAAAAGCCAGGGCAGTAGGGGCGACCACGTGCCTCGGGGGACATGCCAAGTAGGGGGAGACCTTTTCCCAGAGGAGCAGGTGAGCTGGGAGGCGGTGACAGGACCCCCCCTTTCCTCCACGCCCTCCAGAGGGGCAGCTGTGGGGTCAGTGCCCGTGACTGGCCTGAGATCCTGGGTGTCAGGGAAGTCCCTCCATCAGGGACAATGAGATAGGCTAGCGTTTGTCCTCCAGGCGGACTTTACTGAGCCAGGGTTTTCACTGCGTCCCCAGTAGGGGCGTGCAGGAGGCCGGCGACCCGTGATTCTCTCTCGTCATGGATGTTTCCATCTCTCCCTTCCTCTCTGAAATCAATAAAAACGTACTGAAAGGTAGCCATGAACGTCCCGGGTGAGACGCGTCCGAACAGCGCGGTTGCGGCCGCTCACCCCACAGCCCTCGCTGCCGCGTCACGCACCGTCTCTCTCTTCTGTTCCAGCCTCACCATCTCCGCCGACTGCCCCATGAAGCTCCACAACTTCCCCATGGACGAGCACACGTGCCCCCTGAGCTTCGGCAGCTGTGAGTTGCTTGTTTGTTTGCTCACGGTTAGATGTGTTTTTATGGGTCCCAGGGAGGAAGGGCAAGGGGCAGAGACAGGGGTCCTGAAGGGGTGAGGGATGGGGGCGACGCGGGATGGGGGCGGACAGGACCGTGGGCCCCGGGCAGGCGGGGCTGGGACGGGCGGCGGTGAATGCCCCTGAGGTCCCTCCGGAGTGAACGCATCACGGAGCCTCCTGCCCGGCTCCGCGGATCGATGCTCGGTGGGAGGCCAGGACTAGGGTTCCGGAGCGTTCCATCAGGATAGGGCCCAGCAGGCCACCTGATTGCCTGGCTCACTGTGGCCTCTGGCTCCAGGGTGGATGCCTCATCGCTGACACGGAGAGGGATGGAGCGCCCGAGACAAAACCCGCAGGGCGGGCACGTCTTCCCACCTGTAACGTGATGGCAGGGCACCCGCCCTCATGGCCACGGGTGCCGTTAAAACGACCCGTACGGTCAGAGGTCACGTCGCCCTCACCAACAGTGCGCAAAGCGAGAGGCTGGGGCCCCGCGGCCTGGCTCAGGAACCAGGAGGTCACGGTTCGATTCCCGGTCAGGGCACAGGCCCGGGTTTCGGGCTCGATCCCCAGTGGGGGCGCATGCGGGAGGCAGCTGATCCATGATTCTCTGTCACCATGGATGTTTCTCTCCCTCGCTCTCTCCCTTCCTCGCCCCACCAGGTGGGGGACGTGACCTGCGGTCCCCTGTCAAGCCCCACGGGGGCGGGGGAGGGCGTAGCCTCAGGTCCCTGCTGATTGCCCCTTCAGGCTCCTGCTGGGAACTTGGCCTCCGCTGTGGGTGCAGCCATCTTTGTGACGGAGTGATGGCCCGTTAGCCTATCCGTCTTTATGAGAGAGGGCCTGTGTAACGCCACCTGGTGAGAAAGGCCGCGCTGTCCGCCGGAGCACCTGGTAAGGGCCTACGCGGAGCCCGCACTCACTGCCAACATCTCGGTCCTAACGGGACGGAGCCTTTCGGGTCAGGGTGCCATGATTGTCTGGACAAGTTCCCGGCTTCGTTACAGAGCCCCCTCCCCAGCCCCCGCCCCAGCCCCCACCCCCGCCCCAGGCTCTGCCTCCTACGTCAGCACGCTGCTCGGCTTCAATCTGATGCACGTGTAACAAGACAGACCCCACGGCCCTGCTCTCTCACTTGGAGTCACAGAAACTTCAGTATTTGTTGTTTGTATTTATTTTTAAATCTATTTTTACTGATTTCAGAGAGGGAGAGTGGGGGAGAGACAGAAACATCCATGATGAGAGAGAATCATGGACCGGCTGCCTCCTGCACGCCCCCTACTGGGGATCGAGCCCACAACCCGGGCACGTGCCCTGACGGGGAATCCAACCGTGACCTCCTGGTTCCTAGGTCGGTGCCCAACCACAGAGCCACGCCGCGTAGCTTGGGCCAGTGTTTGTTATTTTTTATTTTATTATTTTTTAAAAGGTCTCACATTTATTACTGAACCATCCTACTATTGCAGGGGGGGGGGAATCAACAGAGCAAAATCACAAGTCCATTAATTCTCCAACTAAAATGCCCCAACTGTCCAGACCGGGGGTCCTCACACTTTCTAAACAGGGGCCCCCCCCCGTTCCCTGTCCCTCAGGCCGCTGGAGGGCCGGACTATAGTTTAAGAAAAACTAAGAACACATTCCTGTGCACACCGCCACGTCGGCTGCTAAGCAGGACAGGCAGCGGCGGCAGAAACACCCGGCGGGCCGCATACACGTCCGCGGCGGCCGCGTGGGCCCCGATGCTTGTGCACACGACGTGGTTCGCAGCCTCTGGCTCGGTGACGACGGGACAGCAGGTACCGTCGTGTGGCAGGTGGACACGGAGCCCGTGACATGGTCTGATCTCCGCGTTAACCCCGGGAAATGCCTCGCTGCGTGTCCTGCGGGACACGGTACGGGAACAGGGACAGTGCTCTGTTTCACAAAGGGAGACGTGTGTGTGGGGGGGTGCGGATGGGCTCTCCGTTCCCATGGTTACTGACTGGGGACGCCATGGGGCTGCTTTCCCGTGGACGCGGCGGGACGCGGCGGGGCGAGGCGGGGGCCTGCACGGGGAGCGGCCTTGCTCCAAGCCCTGGTTGAGTGATTGGTTCTACGCCAGGAATGCCCTCGAGAGGATTTTTGGTGTTTTTTCTTCCTTCCACTGAGAACATGACCTTTACGTCTTGTTCAGTAAGCTAATCCGTGCTCCTGAGAGAAGAGGCTCCTGTTGATAGAATGGACCTGTCTGGGCAGCACGCTCTACACCACAGCCCTCTCCACCGGAGAGGGAGGAGGGAGGGGGGAGGAGGGAAAAGGGGAGGAGGAAGAGGGGGAGGAGGGAGAGGGGGAGAAGGAGGGAGGGGGAGGAGGAGGGAGGGGGAGGAGGGAGGGGGGAGTAGGGAGAGGAGGAGGAGGGAGAGGAGGAGGAGGGAGGGGGAGGAGGAAGAGGGGGAGGAGAGGAAGAGGGAGAGGAGGGAGGGGGAGGAGGGAGGGGGGAGGAGGGAAAAGGGGAGGAGGAAGAGGAGGAGGAGAGAGAGGGAGAAGGATAAGGAGGAGGAGGGAGAGAGGAGGAGGGGGAGGAGGAGGAAGAGGAGATGAAGAAGAAGAAGAAAATAAGGAAGAGGCAGGGGAGGAAGAAGGAGGGAGGGAAATGCAGGTGAATGCTGGGAGGTGGGGGCGGGGAGAGAGAAGCCCAGACTCCAAGGTCTGGTGTAGTGGCTGCTCCGGAGCACAGCTGTGGTGATGGCGGTGAAGGCTTTGGGCGGGACCCACCTCGAGGCACAAGGCCCCCCAGGTGCCTCCAAATCTTCCGTCACCGCTGGCCCCTGGTCGGAGCGAGCTCCCCCTGGAAAGGAACGTTTTCTTAAGCTCGGGGTGGGGGGTGGGGGTGTGTGTGCCTCCACGCTCGCCAGGAAAACAGTATTTTATGTATTTTCACAGATTGACCTCAATGTCTCTACGAACACGTCTGGGAGAGCCAGGGCCCCAGCGAGCTGGGGAGCACCTGAATGTGCGTGACGCCGCGACCGAGGTTACCCGCTGGGCTGCGCAGAGAGGCGGAGAGGCTGTGCCGCCCGAGACGGGCGTGATGATCTGCTTGTCCTCCTCCATCGCCGTCTCCGTCCGGGGCCAGGTGATTCCCGGAGCTGAGTTTGAAACGAGCACGGATGGGTTCTTCGTCGAAATGTGTGACTCAAAACTGTTCAGTGCTTTGATCTTCTCTCCCCAACAGGAAGGCCTACAACGTGGGTCTCCTTAGCTTTTCGGAGTTCAAATGGAAAAAAACAAACAGAACCAAAGATCCTATGTGATATCCTTTTTTTAAAATATATTTTTTATTGATTTCAGAGAGGAAGGGAGAGGGAGAGAAACATCAATGATGAGAGAGGATCATGGATCGGCTGCCTCCTGCACGCCCCCGCCTGGGGGTCGAGCCCGTAACCCGGGCATATGCCCTGATCGGGAATCAAACCCTGACCTCCTGGTTCCTAGGTCGATGCTTGACCACTGAGCCACACCAGCTGGGCTTTTTAAAAATATGTTCCTATTGGCTTTAGAGAGAGGAAGGGAGAGGGAGAGAGAGAACGACGGACACATGAATCAACAAACCCTTGGACCTGCAATCAGAGTGTTTTTCCCGGGACGAGGACTCAAACCTGTGCCCTCTTGGCACCTGGGTTCACGCTCAAGCCACTGAGCCACACAGGCCAGGACATAAGAGCAAAGGTACTGGTGGGCTTACTGTGAGCCGTGCTAACAGTGTCCTCCGTCTATGGTGGGTATCTACACTAATGAAAGAGTAAGATGCAAATTGACCATACCTTTGCAACACCCACCAGCCAATCAGGAGTGAGTATGCAAATTAACCCAACAAAGATGGTGGGTTAATTTGCATACACAGGCGCCAAGCAGCCAGGGGGGTTCCGCTGGCCGCTCAGGGCCTCTGGGCAGCGTGGGAAGGTGGAAAGGCGGCCGCCAGGGGAAGGAAGGCCTATTCTTGCAAGAATCTTTGTGCATCGGGCCTCTAGTTACCGTATTTTCCGGCGTATAAGACGACTTTTTAACCCAGGAAAATCTTCTCAAAAGTCGGGGGTCGTCTTATAGGGCAGGGTGCTGAAACTTCCGAACCGGACTGGAGAATCTGCGGTCGCCGCATACGGTGGGGGGAGCTCAACAACGGCCGCGGCCACATCCCCGCCGTATGCGGCGAGCACCCGGCCGCACTCCATTCATTTCAATGGAGCCGGACGGAGACCGCAGTGTCTCCCGTCAGCTCCTTTTTGTGCCGCATACGGTCTCCGTCCGGCTCCATTGACATGAATGGAGTGCGGCCGGGTGCTCGCCGCATACGGCGGGGATGCGGCCGCGGCCATTTTTGAGCTCCCCCCACCGTATGCGGCGACCGTATGAAAGCAGCGAGGGCGGCGCTGTACAAGTACGGTAGAAGAAAATCCACTCACCAGGATTCGTGGAAAGAAGTGACTTAACGCGGTCCCGATGACAAGGTGAGGGGGCGCCTCACCGGGAAGGTGTAAATGAAGGGCGCAGCAAGCTGCAGGCGGCCGGGATGCCCGGGGTATGGAAAAAAGAGAGAGAGCGGCGCTGTGCCCAGAAAAACACGCCTCTTTCACCCGCCTGGCCCGCCCTTGTATCCTGTTACCGTACCTCCTCCTCTGCCTCTCAGATCTCGCTCCTGAGTTCTGCAGTGAAGCGGCGTTGCCAACTCGCCAGGGACCTGCCCGGCACTTGCTCTCTCTCTCTTGTTTGTCATCTTCCTCCTATCATCATCAGTTCCAGTTTGGTCGGCAGCTGAGAAAACAAACAGCATGGCAGCTCCCATGGGTTTGTTGTCTTACCCTTCCTTCCAGCTTCAGAGCGAATGAGGAAAAGTTCAATCCACTTGCACTGTTTTACGTCTGCGTGTTTGATGACAAACAGCCTTACGTTTACAAGCGACAGTTTTCCTGCTAAGTACCTGCAGGTCATACGCATTTGAATTAAAATCACCACATTGAAATCAAATCCGATGTTTTTTAAAATTTTTATTCCGTGTGCGTTGGAAGAGGGGCTGTCTTACACGGCGAGTGTCTCCCAAACTCTGTATTTTAGCTGGGAAAGTTGGGGGTCGTCGTATACGCCAGGAAATGCGGTGCTGATGGAAACCTAGATGGGATTTTCAGTCCTGGGGGCATCTCAATGCACTCTGTTCGCTTCCTGGCTCAACCAAACTGTGACTTCTGGACTTCATGTGTGTTTTTCCACCACCGCTGTGGTTGGGGCGTGTTAAGCTCTCTGCTGTGAGGAAGAGCCTCAGGGGGTGCTTTTACCCCAATACTCCCCGCAGCCCACTTTCCCACGCAGAATCGTGGTCGTGTGCACAGTAGGAGGTCAGGCGTCAAACCCTGCCACTCCCGGGCCTCGGCCTACCCAGAGCTGGGCGCACCCAGTAGGGCCACAGGCGGTCAGGGAACCCCGGAGAACCACCGCCTCGCGCTGAAACAGCAGCAGGGTCTGGGGCTCCCTCTGGACGACGAGGTCCCATCCCTGGGGCCCATCCCCAGGCTCCCTGTGGGGTCCCCCAAAGCCTCCCCGCCCCGCGGAACCCACCCCGTTCCCAGCCTCAAAGCCGGAGTCCCCCCCTCCGCTGCCGGCCCCCCCCCCTCTCTCTGCCCAGCGCGTTGCCAGGCGTGTAATTGGGGAAACTCCTCCCCGCGGCCGGGACCGCCTCCGAGCGCGCGGCAGCCACGCGGCGCGCAGACCCCACGGCGCGCGGCACCGGCGGCGGCGGCGGCGGGCAGGAGGGTGGCTGCGCCGCGCGGAGCCGCCGGCTGCGGGGCCAGGAGCCAAGGGCCGCCCGTGCCCACCGGACCCCGCCACCCGGATCGGCGGGGAGCGCGGGCGGAGGAGGAGGAGGGGGGGGCGGCGCGTCGCAGCGGCGCGGGGTCCCGCGGAGCCGCGCGCAGACCCGCCGGCCGTCGGGGGCGCGGCCGGCCGCCCGAGCCCGCACCCGTCCGGCCGGTGTCCAGCCGCAGTCCGCGGCCTCGGAGGCGGCGGAGGGGAGGCGAGGCCGGCGCTCGGGAGCCAGCGGCGCCTGGCCCCAGGCCTCGGACCGCGCGCCCCGAGCTGCCGCGCCATGGCCCCCGCGCTGCTGCTGGCCCTCTGCCTGCTCTCCGGCTCGCACGCGCGGTGAGTGGCGCCCGGGCTCCCAGTCCCCGGGGAGGCTCCGAGCCAGAGGCTGCAGGGCGGCTGGGGCGGGGGGGGGGCGGGGGTGCTGTCCTGGCCCGGAGTCCCCAGCGCCCAGGGGCCGGCCTGGAAGAGGGAGAAGTGGGGGGGGGGGGGGCGCTGCGCCCCACCTGTCCCATCTCCCCGCCTCTCCCTCCAGGCTGGGCGGCTGCAGCGCTCTGGGCCCGGGAATAGGGGAAGAGCCTCAGAGAAGGAAGCTTGTATGACCCGGTGGTTTGAAGGGTTTTTGGGGTACGCTTTCTTATCCACCACCCCTTCCTTCCCACACCCACCTCCAGTGCTCAGGGGTCTCTCTCTCCCCCTCTCCCCTCTCTCTCTCTCTCTCTCTCTCTCTCTCTCTCTCTCACACACACACACACACACACACACACGCACACACACTCTGGGTCTCGGCTCTCACTCTGAATTTCCCAGGACCCGGGAGTCCCGAGTGCCCACCTGCCCAGGTTGTAGATCCGAAGCTGGGAGCCGGGCAGGGGACGGAGGCCAGGGGTGGCGGCCGGTGAGGGCCCTGCTCTGCGGGAGGGACGTCCCCCCCCAGTCCCGCACACACACCTGCACCCCATCCAGGGCAGCCGCTTTGCACACCCGGGAACGGACACGGCCGCCCCCGTACCCGCAGGGCGTTGGGGTGGACGAAAAGGCGAGGGCCCGCCGGCTGGCGTGGCCCCGTGGCCGAGCGTCCGCCTGTGTAGGAACCAGGAGGTCAGGGTGCGATTCCCGGTCAGGACACAGGCCCGGGTTGCAGGCTGGATCCCCAGTGGGGGTCGGCGTGCAGGAGCCAGCCGATCCCTGAATTCTGGCTCATCATGGATATTTCCATCTCTCTCTCCCTCTCTTCCTCTCTGAAATAAAATATATATATATTTAAAACAATAAAAAACCACAATAAGGCTTGTGCCAGGTAACTAAGACATCCTCTCAGCGTAATAAATACCTTTAAACCCCCTCCCCACCCCCCCCCACCCCAAACAGGACACTGACCCGCTCACCAGAGGCCGCCCAGGTAGGGATGGCGTGGCCGGTGAGGATGGCGACCGGAGATTCGGGGTCATAAACCCAGGCTCGATGGCCGGTCCCAACACTGCGGACTGCCCGGCGCTTTGCAAATGATAGCGGCTCCCTGGCTTCCCCCCCACCCCCCCCCCACCCCCACCCCACCCCCACCCCCAAGTCTCAGGGAACCCCTTTCCCCAAACACCTTGTTTGGACACTTCCTGGTGCCCTGGATCTGGGCGCTACAGAGCCGCCTTGGGGGCCGTCAACCCTGCAGGGTCAGCAGATGTGCATGCGTGTTTGTGACGGAGGCAGGAACCAGGGAGGCACATTCACAGAGCCCCCGAGAGCTAAAGCCCCCCCCCCCCCGTTCTCACGCCCCATGTGCCATCGGGGTGTTGGGCCCCAGGAGGAAAGCCTTGGTTGTGCCGTCCTCACCGCTCCCTGCTCTCCGCTCCCCGCTCTCTGCTCCCCACTCCCCAGCCTTTCGGGGGAAGTTTCTTCCTGTTTAAGGACGGAGCTGGGAGCTGGGAGCTGGGAGGGCTGGGCTTCTGCTTGGGGGCGGGGAGCCTGGGGGGACAGCAGGCATAACGGAGAGGCCCCGAGTCCTGTTCTCCGTGACCCACTATTGTTGCCACCTGCGGGGAGGGCCCTGCAGCCCAGGGCGAGCCAGCTGTTTGGATCCGGAGACACGGAAGGTGCTGGAAGGAGAACGGCCTGTTGCCCCTCACGGGATGTGCAGGAGCATGTGCTGTTGAACTTGAAGCAGTCAGGTTCCCAGGCGTCCTCAGTGGCACCCCCTTCTCCCCCCCTCCCCCCTCTCCGTCCATCTGTCTCCCTCAGGGCAGACTGCAGTCCATCCTCTCTCTCTGGGGGGCTCCCTGGCCTCCATCATACCTGGGGGGAAATAAATCCAAAACTTATTTTTTAAAATATATTTTTTATTGATTTCAGAGCAGTAAGGGAGAGGGAAAGAGAGAGAGAGAGAAACATCCATGCTGAGAGAGAATCATGGATCGGCTGCCTCCTGCACGCCCCCTACTGGGGACCGAACCCGAAACCCGGGCGTGGGCTCTGACCTGGAATCGAACCGTGACCTCCTGGTTCATAGAGGTCGCCGCTCAATCCCCGAGCCGCGCCAGCCGGGCCAAAAGAAAAAAGATCCAGATTTTAAACGGCGGCATTGTCTTCGGCTCTGGCATGCAAGTGTCTTTGTTCTCCGAGTGGGTCTCAGAGACGCGTGATGTGCCCCCGTGAGCGGCGTGATCTTTCCAAAGCGGCCATGCACGCGGGGAGGGGTCTCCTTTGCACCCTGCGTGCCTCCCTGGCCGTGACAGACAGTGCGCTCTGTGCCGACCGACCGCGGCGCGGCAGCTCCCTGGGGGGCCGTGTGCCCCAGTCTGACGCCCCGCGGGTGAGCTGGCTGTACATTGAGACCTACTAAGGCGCACGGGGCCCCGGGGACGCCAGAAGGATGCTTAGCTGCTCTCTGGTCGTGTTTCAAAAGAGTTGAGACGTGCCCTGGCCGGTGTGGCTCCGTGGATAGAGCGTCAGCCTGCGGACGGAAGGGTCCCGGGTTCGATTCCAGTCAAGGGCATGTGTCTGGGTTGCGGGCTCCATCCCTAGTAGGGGGCGTGCAGGAGGCAGCCAATCCATGATTCCCTCTCATCATGGATGTTTCTCTCTCTTCCCCCCGCCCCCCGTCTTCTTCTCTGAAATCAATAAAAATATATATGGGGCGGGGGCGGGGAGGACGTGAGACTTGATCCCGGTCCTAACGGCTGAAGACGAGGTGCAGGACGTGGAAGTAACCTCCGGAGAGGCCGAGCAGCGGCGTGACAATGCTTGTAAGACAAAGCGAACCGCAGGGGTGGCGTCTGGGAGCCCGCAGCCCCGAGAGCCGAGGCTCGTAAAGATTACATATAACCCGCGCAGACGGGGGAGGAGCGGAGCGTCCGTTTCCTCCACACGCCAGCGGGTCCCCCGAGACGACATCTGGCTTCCATCACGGCGAGGGTTTTCCCGTGGGGCTGGGTGTCCGGGCACGAGCGCTGGGCAGCTTCTCTGTCATTCTCTCCGGTTCTGCAGGCTCAGGAGCCGGGGAGCCAGCGCCGGCCGCCGAGGGGCCGGGAGCATCCCCGCCAGCCCCCCCGCCCCACACACACACACCCCGTCCAGCCCAGCCCTGCCCCGGCCCGGTCCCTTTCTCTCCCTGGAGCGAAGGCAGCCTCTTGGCCTTGCAGCTGCCTCCCCCCTCCCCTGCCCAGGCCTCTGGGGAAGCAGCTTATGCAATGCAATCCGCAGGGAAGCCCTCCCACCCCCGCTGGAGGGCGAGGGCGAGGTTCCCTCTAATACCTGTCGCTGAAGTCGCTCCCAGCTCTTTCTCCGGCGCCAAGGCTGTGTGCAGGGGGACGGACACGGGAGGGACCGGGAGCTCGGGCTGTGTCCGTGAGACCACGGGGGCAATCCCACGCGCCCAGGACCTGGTCTCTGCTGGGGAGCTGTCTCTGGGTGTGCGGGAAGGGAGAGGGGAAGAAGGGAGGAAGAGGGGGAGGGGCGGGAAGAGAGAGCCCAGGGGAGGAGGAGGGGGAGGAAGACTCGGTGGTGGTGGCTCCGTCGGACAGACGAGGGTCCCGAGGAGGTGGTGAGATTCGGCCGACGTCCACCGCCCCTCCCTTCGCCTTCCAGCACCTTCCCTGTGGAATCAGTTTCCCGCCAGCCGTGTCCCGTGTATCAACGACGGCTGGTTTGTTTCCAAATTCCCAAAGATAAAATTCACACTCCTGACGACATGCCCGGTAACAGGAACTGCGTTTAGTGACATTTTTAAAAACGTCACTCGTGTTATGGGTCGCCCGTCACTTACTGAATATATGTTCCAAATTGTATACGTTCCTCCTGGTGGTGAATGGTTTGCTGCGAATCAAAATTCATGGTGATTTAAGAATATGTACGTCTGTGTTTTATTGATTTCGGAGAGGAAGGGAGAGGGAGAGAGAAATAAAAACATCAACGAGGACAGAGGAGAATGGATCGGCTGCCTCCTGCACGCTCCTCACGGGAGGTCGGGCCTGCAACCAGGGCAGGTGCCCTGACCTCGGAATCGAACCGTGACCTCCTGGTTCACGGGTTGAGGTTCAACCTTTGAGCTACACGGGCCGTGTGCAATTCATAGTTTTTGTTGCTGGTTTATTGTATTCTTCTAGACCCGTGGTCGGCAAACTCATTAGTCAACAGAGCCAAATACCAACAGTACCACAACTGAAATGTCTTTGGAGAGCCACATTTTTTAAACTTAAACTTCTTCTAACGCCACTTCTTCCAAATAGACTCGCCCAGGCCGTGGCGTTTTGTGGAAGAGCCACACTCACGGGGCCAGAGAGCCGCAGGTGGCTCGCGAGCCGCAGTTTGCCGACCACGGTTCTAGACACTGTGTCTTCAAGAAATGAAATTGCAGTTCACGATCGGGCTAGGAGAAGCGTGAGCTCCGTCTTAGGAGCCGTGTGCCGTCCACGCCGGGGTGGTCAGCGTCTCCCAGGCGTTAGGCCACGAACCCGGCTTCCTCACGAAGCGTTCTGACGTGTGTCTCCTTTTCCTGTTTAATGTGAGGGAGGGTCCCGAGCCTGGGAGGAGGGTCCGGGGACCTTTTTGCCCGCTTCCTGGGCAGCTCCCGTCGAATGGAGCTGTGGGTTCCGCGGACACTCACGCTTTGTGCCGTAACTGCAGGTCCCGGAAGGCCGAGGAGGAGGAGCACGAAGACGCCTCCTCGAACCAGAAGTGGGTCTTGGCTCCCAAATCCCAAGACACCGACGTGACGCTCATCCTCAACAAGCTGCTGAGAGAATACGACAAAAAGCTGAGGCCGGACATTGGCAGTGAGTATCCCTGTGTGCGACTTCCGTAGGAACAGACGCCGATGGGGTGTCCGGCACGTATTTTACTTTTAAGATAGGTTTTTTTTTTTATTGATTTCAGAGAGGAAGGGAGAGGGAGAGGGAGAGAAACATCATCCGTGATGAGAGGGAATCATGGATCGGCCGCCTCCTGCGCGTCCCACACCGGGGAGCGTGCCTGCAACCGGGGCCTGTGCCCGGACCGGGAATCGAACCCAGGACCTCCTGGTTCCCAGGTGGACGCTCAGCCACGGAGCCACGTTGTGGGAACCCCCGGAGCGAGACTGCGCATGCGCTCAGAGCGCCCGCGCACTGCCTGCGGGGAGGAGCCGCGCTGGGCGGGAGGCTGGTGGCTGCTCCGAGGCCCAGAGCGCCAGGCGGTGACCTTGGGACCCTCCGCGGTGACCTTGCAGGTGGGCCAAGCCCCCGCCGCCTCTGGGAGGGGAAAGAGTGGGGGAAGGGCCCTGAGCTCCCAGCGGCTCTGATTGCCTCTTGCTCTTGATCCCCTGCCTCCCTGTCCCCCCGCCCCCGCCCCCAGGACTCACTGCTGGTTCTTCTGGGCACGTTTCGTGCACTTGGGCCGTTGTATCTCCTGGGTTGCAATGCAGCCAAGCACCTTCCATCCTCGGTAGAAGTCGGTGCCGCAGCCCGGCCGGCCGGCCTGGCTCGGGGGTTGAGGCCGACCTAGGAGCCAGGAGGCCAGGGTTCGATCCCCAGTGTGGGGCGTGCAGGAGGCGGCCGATCCATGAGTCTCTCGTCATAGATGTTTCTCTCCCTCTCCCTTCCTTGCTGAGATCAACAAAGACATTTTTTTAAAAAAAAATCAATGGGGAAATGCACTCGGGTGAGAATTCACACACACTCAGGAAGGGGCCTGCAGCTTGGAGGACCGGCTGGCTGTCTTGCTGACGTGATGGGGGAACCACTTCCGTGTCCTAGCCACAGCCCTGCAGCCGGGAACCGACTCCCCCCCGGAGACTCGATTCCCAGTGCCTGACCCACAGGCACCCCTCCCACCCGTCTCCGTCCGGCTGTGTCCACGGAGACCCACCCACACCAGGAAATGGCCGCGATGGCCCGCCCGTGTCCCCGTCGGCGGTGACCAGCTCCAGTCGAGCAGCCTCCGGAAGTCACCCACCCGAGCGGGATCCTCTGATTCATTTCCGTAATCCGCACCGCGACCGTGATGCGTTTAAAAGGCTCCCTGCGTCCCCCGCTGTGGTCTCTCCCCCACGGACGCCTCCATGATGGACGGACCCGTAGGCGTCCCCCGCCTTTCCCGATCCGTCACTCCGAGCCGCGCGTCAGCCGCGTCTTTACCGGGTGCGGGGTCCTGCGGGGTGTCCTTGTCTCGGGGACACCTCTTGTCGTGGGAGCTGGCGATGGCTGCAGGATGAGCCTTTCCGTGAGAGAACTGTGCGAAGGAAGGGTCATGACCCGAGTGCTGTCTCTCGCTCCGGGGCCTCCAGAAACGCGGGCCGCGCTCTCGGAAATAGGTGGCTGGGAAACGCAGAGTCCCTCTCCGTGCTGGGGGCAGTCAGGGCCAAACGCGAGCGATCGGTGCTGGGGGAGGTCGGGGTCGCCTGCCGGCTGGCTGGCCGGCCCCGGGGAATGCACGCGGGGAGCGTGTCCGTGTGCGGGCACGGCCCCGGGGTCCGTGTACCCCAGGCGCAGCCTCTGCTCTCGGTGCAGGTTAATCGTAGGTGGCTTTCTGTGCCTCTTGTTCGGTGGATGCCCACCTGGACTTCTTGGCCAGGCTGTTCCAAAGCTTATTTCCCGAGTTTGGTTAAAATGTCCTCTAGCCCGGCCGGCGTGGCTCCGTGGTTGAGCATCGGCCTAGGAACCAGGAGGTCGCGGTTCTTCGATTCCTGGTCGGGGCGCAGGCCCGGGTTTTGGGCTCCATCCCCAATAGGGGCAGCCGATCGTGATTCTCTCTCATCATTGCTGTTTCTCTCTCTCTCTCTCTCTCTCTCTCTCACTTCCTCTCTCTCTAAATATCCATAAGTAGAAAACAAATTTTAAACCCAAGTCTTGTTGTAAGAATTACAAACCAGCCCGGCTGGCGTGGCTCAGGGGTTGAGCATGGACCTATGAACCAGGAGGTCACGGTTCGATTCCCGGTCAAGGGCACAGGCCCGGGTTGTGAGCTCGATCCCCAGTGGGGGGGGTGCAGGAGGCAGCCGATCCACGATTCTCTCTCATCACGGATGTCTCTGTCCCTCTCCCTTCCTCCCTTCCTCTCTCTGCAAGCGATAAAAACATAAAAAAATAAAATAAAAGTGGCAGCCTCTGTGAACGCCTGGCTCAAGGACAGTGGGCAGGAAGTTTAGGCCGCCTCCGCCCGCCGCCTCCCCGACCCACGCGGTTTCCCGTTTGGGGTCCGAGCCGGGAAGCGCGGCCCCCGACATCGCCACGGCCCCAGGCTGCTGCGTCTCACGTTGCGAGTCCTGTTCAGCTGTTGGCGCTTCGTCAGCCTCATTAACATCCTGCTCCAGAATATCTCCGTTTTCATCAAGTACGACTGCGCCGTGCTGATGAGGCCGTTATCCCGCTAATTTCCATCCGAGGGGAGGGAACACGCAGATGTAAAAATGGCAGCTTCGTGGAACGCTGTCGCTGGGAGAGAGGCCAGAGGAGGCGCACAAGCCAGGCTCTGCCTCAGAATTACCCGGAGAACTCTCCAGAAGGCCGAGATCCCAGCCCCACCCCCAGGACCGGCCGACTCGGAATAGTAATCATTTCTCTGTTTTCTAGTTCACTGATTTCCACTTAGACCCGCGTGTTATTACTGTTCTTCCGCTTCCTTGGGCTTTTATTTGCTCTATTTTTAGCTTCTTCTGTTTTTGGTTAATCCTCACCCGAGGACACATTTTCCATCGATTTCTGGAGAGTGGAAGGGAGTGGGGGGGGGGTGGGCGGGGGAGAGAGAGAGAGAGAAACCTGGATGTGAGAGACACACCTTGATGGGTTGCCTCCCGCTCAGGCCCTGACGGGGGCACAGCGATAGAGCCTGCAACCGAGGTACCTGCCCTCGACGGGACTCGAACCCGGGGCCCTTCCAGTCCAAGGGCCGAAGCTCTGACCCCTGAGGAAAACAGGCCAGGGCTGTTTTTGTGGTTTTCTATTTTTCTTTGCTGGTTCATCCGTCTACCCCACGTCCCAGAATATCTCTATGGCCATTTATCAGTTCCTGTTTCCCCAGAACTTACTCTGTACAAGTCAGACTCCCTCCTCTTCGGGGAACTTTAGGAAGACAAAGACAGGACAGGGAGGGTTGGAACCGTAGCTGCTGTGCAAGTCCCCCACAAAAGCCCCCCCCCTTTTAAATATATTTTATTGATTTCAGAGAGGAAGGGAGAGGGAGAGAGAGAGAGAGAGAAACATCCACGATGAGAGAGAATCAGCGATCGGCTGCCTCCTGCACGCCCCACACTGGGGATCGAGCCTGCAACCCGGGCACGTGCCCCGACTGGGAATCGAACTGCGACCTCTTTAGTTCCTAGGTCGACGCTCAGCCACGGAGCCACGCCGGCCGGGCTGGTCCCCGCTTTTTCTCGGACCCTGGAGGTGCTGGTGCTCGAATCCAAGGGGGTGAGTGTTCCCTGGGTTTCGGACACAGAGCGCTAACCCACGCGTGTCTCTCCCCACAGGGAGACCCACCGTCATCGACGTCGACATCTACGTGAACAGCATCGGGCCCGTGTCCTCCATAAACATGGTAAGAGGTGATCACGTGTTACTTTTCGGATCTGACAGACGGGCTCACTTCTCACTGACACTCCCGGGGCGGGCGTTCTGTGCGTGATTCCTCCGGCCGGCTCCCAGCTCACGGCGGACTCCCTCACGCGGTGGTGTGTATCGGTGGCGCGTGCCGGTAGTTTGAATGCGGACGATGGTGAACGTCGGGGCTGTGGCTGTGACGGGGGCAGGGAGACCCCCCTCCGATGGTGAGGTCCGCGCCGAAAGGAGCCCCAGGCAGAGAGACGCTGTGAGAGTTTAAGAGGTTTTATTGCATCCTCGCCGCAGGCCGAGACCAGAGCGTGGGTGTCTGCCCGAGGGGTGGTGCGGTTCCCTCACGTCGGGTAGAGAACCTCACGCAATATAGGGTCAGGGTGTGGGCGCAGGCGTCGGTCAGGCGGAGGGGAGGAGAGGGAGAGAGAGACAGAAACCTCAGTGATGAGAGAGAATCGTGGATCGGCTGCCTCCTGCACGCCCCCTGCTGGGGATCGGGCCCTGCAACCTGGGCCTGTGCCCTGAGCGGGAATCGAGCCGTGACCTCCTGGTCAAGGGCACCTACCTGGGTTGCAGGTTCAATCCTCAGCCCTGGTCAGGGTGCATGTGGGAGGCAACCCATTGATGTGTCTCTCTCCCATCTATGTTTCTCTCTCTCTCTCTCTCTCTCTCTCTTTCTTCCCTTCCCTCCCTTCCATTCTCTCTCTAAAAAAATAAATAAAACTAAAAATCAATGGAAAAAATAGCCCTGGGTGAGGATTAACAACAGAAAAGAAACGGAAGCATCTCCGATGAGCTGTGGAAGCCGCCCCTGCCCAGCGCCGCTCGCTGGAGCTGCAGTTGGGAGGGTCTGATTGAGTCACGGGGGAGACAGGAAAGACTCCTGCATGCCTTTCCCTCTCAGCGGAGACGCACCCCATGGGGGAAATGCTCCCTGGATGTGTGAGTCATCGACTCTCTCCATTGGACGAAGCTCCGAGAAACCTGTGGAACCGACCGGACGTGAGCCGTGTCTTGCTCACCCCGAAATCACAGCATCTCTGGATTTGGGGAGTTAATTTATTTATTTAAAAACATTTTTTTAAAAAACAACTTCAGAGAGGAAGGGAGAGGGAGAGAGAGAGAGAGAAAAGCATCGATGATAAGAGAGAATCATCCATCGGCTGCCTCCTGCACGCCCCACCGGCCCCTCCACTGGGGATGGAGCCCGAAACCGGGGCGTGTGTCCTTGCCACGGGATCGAACTGTGCGTGACCTCCTGACTCCTAGGTCCCACGCCGGCCGGGGGAAAGGCCACGCTTTCTCGTCTCACACCGTGTCCCGGCCTGGGCAGGCCTCAGGGCCTCTGCCGCGTTGGCGTTGTTAATACGTCCGTGGTGACCTGACGTTCCTTTCGGGTCACAGTCCTTTTGTCGCCGTTGTGAGAATCGGGCATCAGCTTTCCCAGCTCACGGGCAGCCCGGCTGTGTGGCCCATAAAAACGCTCAGCTGCAGCCCTGCCAGCGTGGCTCCGTGTTGGAGCATCCGCCGGTGAACCAGGAGGTCCCTGGTTCGGTTCCCAGGTCACGGGATGCGGGCTGGGGCCCCAGTAGGGGGCGTGCAGGAGGCAGCTGGTCGATGCTTCTCGCTCTCATCATTGATGTTTCTCTCCCTTCCTCTCTGAAATCAAATAAAAATATATATATATTTTTTAAAAAATAAAAACACACAAAAACCTCTGCGATGCGTTGATTTTCCAAGGGCGGTCACAGCTCTCCCAAGTTGCATCGGCGTCCTGATGAGGCGTGTTCCCACACGCCAGTCGGGGGCCGCTGAAGATTTATGATCAGTGAGCACCGGCCTCCGAGAAAACGCGCCGGCTGATTTATGGAACCGTCATCCTGTCTTCCCTCTTCCTGCCTCCCCGTCCCAACCAAAAAAAAAAAAAAGGAGGAGGATAAAGCGATTCCCGGCAGGACTAAGACTCCAGCGCTGACCCCCAGCTTCATCGATAACCTCCCGTAAATTGCATGCCAGCAGGGAGCCCGTTTTTAAACCGTAACCGGGCTCTGGAGGCAGAAGCCACGGCGACAGACACAGCGGCGCCCTCTGCGCAGGAACCCCCGAGGGGCACCCCCACCCTCTGCCTCGATGTTTCCTCGGAGAGGTTCCCGTTTCTTTGTTGTTGTTATTCTCACCCAAGGCTGGTGTGTTTTTTTAAATTATTGATTTCAGAGAGGAAGGCAGAGACATCAATGATGAGAGAGAACCGTGGATCGGCTGCCTCCTGCACCTCCCCCCCCCCCCCACTGGGGATCAAGCCTGAAACCCGGGCATGTGCCCTGACCCGGAATCGAACCTGGGACCCTTCAGTCTGCAGGCTGACGCTCTATCCATTGAGCCAAACCAGCTAGGGCTTGATTTTTTTTTTTTTGAGAGAGAGTGGAAGGGAGTGAAGGGGGGGAGAGAGAGAGAGAGAGAGAGAGAGAGAGTGAGAGAGAGACATGGACTGGTTGCGTCTCCTGCACGCACCCGGGTCAGGGCCGGGGATCGAACCTGCAACCTAGGTACGTGCCTTTGACCGGGAATCGAACGAACCTCAGACCCTTCGGTCGTCCGAGGGCCGGTGCTCTAACCACTGGCCCACACAGGCCAGGGCGGGGAGGGGGTGTGTTTAGGGAGCAGGCCCTGGTGTCCGGGTGACGATAACCACGGCCGCTGACACATTGTTCTTCGAGGCTGGAGAGAGACCTTCCCAGCTGAGGGTCTCTGTGCTCCAGCAGGTGGCCCCGGCGTGGCGGGCTGGGGGGACCCCCGTGCTTTGCAGATGCACCCGGGATTGCGGGGCCCTCCCCCCACCGGCCGCCTCCTGGGGCTCCAGGGGACGGGCGAGGCCGCGCGCTCTGCGGCCGCCTCCACCCCCCTAACTTGGAGGATGTCTGATGGTGCATCCAAGTGTCTGTGTGTTGTCGTTGTTGTTGTTTTTAAAAACCTGGGCTTCCTCGTATCCCAGGCCGCCCTCGGAAGCAGAGCGGTCCCAGGCGGGCGGCATCCTGTGTGTTTGCGCCGTCAGAAACCCCGCGTCCCCGCTCGCCGGCGCGGACTTGGTGGGTCGCTTTGCCCGTGGGGATCCGCGCTGCCCGTCGTCCGTGGTCTGTGGTGGCCCTGCTCTGGGCTGGGAAGCCACAGGGGGCGGCTCCGTGCTCACCTCCACCCTCTCCTCCGCAGCACGGCGGCGGCTGCTGCTCTTAATTACATTTTTATTGACTTGGGAGAGGAAGGGGAAGGGAGCCAGGAGCAGATGAGAGAGGAGCACGGACCGGCTGCCTCCTGCACGCCCCACTCGGGGGATCGAGCCCGCAGCCCAGGCAGGGGCCCGACCGGGAATCGGACCCTGACCTCCTGGTTCCTAGGTCGCCGCGCAACCACTGAGCCACGCCCGCCGGGCCGACGCAGCTTTTAACAACTTTGGTTCCGTTGTTTGGAGCAGTGTCACCGAGGTGACGCGGGAATTATTTCACAGAACGACTTCCCTCTTTTCCGGGGAAAAACACACCTCCGCGTATTTAGCGCAACAGGTTGTATTCCTGTGGAGGCGCGAGAAATCCGAAAACAAACGCATTTTCCTGGCAGGTGGTTAGGTGTCGGGCTCGGCCTGGGATGTGGATTTTCGTCTTTTTTATATATTTTTATTGATTTCAGAGAGGCAGGAAGAGGGGGAGAGAGAGAGAGAGAGAGAGACCTCCATGATGAGGGAGAATCACGGATCGGCTGCCTCCTGCACGCCCCCTACTGGGGATGGAGCCCGCAACCCGGGCGTGTGCCCCGACTGGACGTAAAGCCGGGACCCTGCCGTCCGCAGGCCGACGCTCTGTCCACCCAGCTGGGGCCGCCGTGGATTCTCGGTTCGTTTGGCAACCCAGCACCTCGGACAGCGCCCACCACATGGCAGGAGCTTGCTGTGGGCTTGTAGAGAAACACACACGCACACGCACACGCACACACGCACAGACACGCTACCCCCCCTCCCCCCAAAAACAGCGGGTTCTGTGATTCAGCCTCAGCCTCCCGGGAGGTGCCGGTGTCGGGCAGCCACAGGGAACTCGTCCCACGGTGTTTGTACCCGAGATGCGTTCTTCCTGCTGAGTAATTCATTGAGACGGAATCAAACAATTCCGCACGCGGACGGCGGGCGGGGAGGGACGTCAGAGCCGCAGAATCGAGGATCCTTTTGACAGGTCACGTGGGTAGGACCCCGCCGGGCGCGGCTCGGAAGTGTCGACCTATGAACCAGGAGGTCGCCGGTTCGACTCCCGGTCAGGGCACGAGCCGGGTGGTGGGTGCGATCCGTTCTCCAGAGCTGCCGGCCTCTCGCTCTATTATTATTGCTGTTGTTGTTTTGTTATTTCCTCTCGGTTCTATTCTGGGCCCACTCACTTGAGGAATGCCAGGACAAACGGGGGGCTCGTGGCTTAACGGACGGTTTCCCGCGCCGGCCTTCCCGGGAAAGCGGCGGCCTCCAGCCTCCCCTCTCCCACCCCTGCCACCCCCTCCGGCTGGGCGGGCGGGCGGAGCACGTGGAGGAAATGGACTGAAGATGAAAGAAAGCGCTTCCTTTGATGGTCAGTGATGCGGCCGGCTCTGTCGCGATGAGCCCGTCTCTCCTCCGATCCCGCCGCGGGTCTCCGTGGAGATCAGAGGAAGAGCTTTTTCTCTCCTGAGCCAAAGCGTTGTTTACGGCTGCGCTCCGGGCTCCCGCGTGTGGCCGCAGCCCCCGCACGCTCGTGCTGGAGGGGGGCCCGGCCCTGGCTGACCCTCGGCCCCGGCCTCCCCCTCCGCTCGGTCCCCAGGTCAGGCCGCATCCGACGCACACGTACGGGCCCGTGGTCCCCCCGGGCGCCGAGGGATCCTGAGCACGCGGGGCGTGGGTTTTCCTCGCGCACGACGGCTGGTGGTACGAGTCCGTCCACTGGACCGGGTCGCAGGGTGCCCACGTTGTTGGCCCAGCGTGATTCCGGGGGTGTCTGTGAGGGGTGTTGCTGGTTGAGGTTAACGTTTGAATCCGTGGACAGAGTAGAGCAGGTTGCCCGCCCCCGGGTGGGTGGGCCTCACCCCAGCAGTCGAAGGCCTGATGGGAACCCAGGACTGGCCCTTCCCTGCCCAGCTGGTGTGGCGCAGTTGGTTGAGCATCGTCCCATGCTCCAAGAGGTCGCCGGTTCCACTCCCGGTCAGGGCACATACCTGGGTTTCAGGCTCGTCCCCGGTAGGGGGAGGGCAGGAGGAAGCCGATGGATGGTTCTCTCGGCCGGACTAGGATGATACGTTTAAAAATTAAGTGCAACTCAATGTACAGCAGCTAAGGTCTGGAAAGAGCCCCATGCCCATCCGTAGACGAGTGGGTAAAAAGCTGTGGCACATGGACCCCAGGGAGTACTACGCAGCCGTGAAAAGGGAGGGTCTCTTACCCTTGGAGACAGCACGGAGGGACCTGGAGGGCATCACGCTCAGTGACATAAGCCGGTCAGAGAAAGACAAGCGTCCCATGACCACACTCCCATGTGGAGTCTAAGTAACAAAAGAGACCGATGAACGGAGACATGGAAGCATGGGACAGAGGGTGGGATTTCGGAGGGAAGGCGGGGAGGGTGGTGGGAGGTGATCAACCAAAGACCTTGTGTGCAGCTATGCACGACCCACGGACACAGCAGTGGGGGGTGAGGGCCTGGGGTGGGGGCGGGGATGGGCTGGAGGGGGCCCACAGGGGGAAAAAGAGAACTGTGATACTTTCAACAATAAATAATTATTCTTTTTTTATAAAGAATTACGTAAGCCCTGACCAGTGTGGCTCAGTGGATAGAGCGTCGGCCTGCGGACTGAAGGGTCCCGGGTTCGATTCCAGTAAAGGGCATGTACCTTGGTTGCGGGCACATCCCCAGTGGGGGGTGTGCAGGAGGCAGCTGATCGATGTTTCTCTCTCATCGATGTTCCTAACTCTCTATCCCTCTCCCTTCCTCTCTGTAAAAAAGCAATAAAATATATATTTTTTAAAAAAGAATTACTTAAAAAGTTTAAGTGCAACTTAAGATAAAATGGGAGCTGGGAAGCCCAGGTGTTGGCTCCAAGAGGCCTTCTGATGTAAGGACGAACGGGGCCGCGTGGGGGGGGGGGTGCGCTGTGAGGGGGGCGGCTCCCTGGAAGACGGATTAAATCTTGGCGAGGGCTGAGGTAGCGGGGACAGACGCGGCGTGGCGTGGAGCTTTCCCAAAGCGGCCTGCGGGAGTCTGGCAGCCAGCGCGGCATTCCGAGCCAGCGGGACGGGCCCAGGCCGGCTGTTAATGAACGTCGTGAAGAAATAACACCGCCATCACCTCGCTGGGCCCGCCAGCCTGGCCCCCCAGCCGCTCCGAGGACTGGTTCGTGCCAGCCTCGGACGCAGCGTCCACCAGACGTTTGACGGCGAAGGACGGGCAGGGGGCGAATCAAGTAAAGGTCAGCCTCCCGGCCCGGCCGGCGTGGCTCCGTGGCCGGCGTGGCTCCGTGGCCGGCGTGGCCCCGTGGCCGGCGTGGCTCTGTGGCCGGCGTGGCTCCGTGGCCGGCGTGGCTGAGCACGGACCTAGGAACTGGGAGGTCACGGTTTGATTCCCGGACCCGGACCCGGCATCGAGCTGTGACCGCCTGGTTCAGAGGTTGGTGGGCAACCACAGAGCCACGCCAGCCAGAGGCCTCCCACGCCCCCCCCCCCGCACTCCCCGCTCCCCACTTTTTAATTGCTCCATTATTTGAGCCTTCCGTCCAGGGATTCTTGTTTTCTCCCTGCAGACATGCGTCTCTTTAGCATTCCCTTCCGATGGAGACCCGTTCTATCAAAATTAAAAACACGGCTCAGCCTGTCGCCCTCGCCGTGAATGAAATATGTGCGGCGGCAGCAGGGAATACGATTCTCTATAAAGATAAACTTCTTATCAACGGTTTGATTGCCCGGGGACCCCGAGGGGCGCTTTGTACCGAACCGCGGAGATTAAATGCCTGATTTTCCTCCCCCTTTTATTTATCCCCGTGAAGGATGCTGGGGAACCAGCTCATTATTTTGCAAAGATGGCTAATAAATTCTGAAAATCTCTCTCTCAAGGCACGGGGTAAGCACGGCTGAAATGTTTTAACTCATGGCACCTATTCTTACGGAAACGGATTGTCTCACGCTCCGCCAGAGCGAAGCTGGTGAAATCCTCTCCTGACTCCCGTGGGTAGAGAACGTAGGTGCACATACGCATAGCCCGTGGACACGGACACTCGTGTGGTGAAGGCCGGAGGTGGGTGGGGTGGGAACTGGGTGGACGGGGGACACGGGGGGGGTATCTGTGATCAACAATAAAGAGAAATAAATAAAATAGTCTTCCCCCGGCCGAGGTGGCTCCGTGGCTGAGCATCGACCCGTGAACTGAGAGGTCACAGTTTGATTTCCGGTCAAGGGCATGTGCCCGGGTTGCAGGCTCGATCCCCAGTGTAGGGCGTGCAGGAGGCAGCCGAGGGATGGTTCTCTCTCACTGATGTTTTTCGCTCTTTCCATCTCCCTCTCTCTCTCTCTCTCTCTCTCTTTCTCAAAAAAAGTCATGACTAGCCCTAACCGGTTTGGCCCAGTGGATAGAGCGTCGGCCTGTGGACTCAAGGGTCCCAGGTTCGATTCCGGTCAAGGACATGTACCTTGGTTTCAGGCATATCCCCAGTGGGGGGTGTGCAGGAGGCAGCTGATGGATGTTTCTCTCTCATCGATGTTTCTAGCTCTCTATCCCTCTCCTTTCCTCTCTGTAAAAAATCAACAAAATGTATATATATTTTTTAAAAAAGTCATGACTAGGTGACTAGCATTCTGTTGAGCAAGTTATTCTGGGCCTACCTTACACATGTCCTGCCCCTCACCTAGTAGGACCACTTCTCTAAGGAACCCTGTGCCTCTAACTGGGAGACCTCCTTCTGCGTTGCAGGCACGCGTTTCCAATAATCAGCTCCTGGTTTTGTTGAGTTTCTCTGTTGTTTTTCTCTTCTCAGTTCCATTTATCTCTGCCCCAATCTTTTCTGCTTCCTCCTGCTAACGCTGGAATTAGTTTGCTTTTATTCTCCCAGTTCCTTCGAGTGTAAAGTGAGGTTGCTGATGAGAAGTCGTGTTTCAGAGGTTGCTGATGATTAGTCGTGTTCCGGCCCTGCCTTCCCTGTGTGGTGTGAGGTTTCGTGGTGACATTTTACTTCTCGTGAGCCTCAAGATACTTCCACATTCCCATTGCCGTTTCTGCTTTGACCTATGGGCTGTCTAAGAGTGTGCTGAGACATTTTCAGTTTTCCTTCTACTTTTCAAAAATACGTCTATTTTTATATATCAGAGAGGAAGGGAGCGAGAGAGAGAAACATCCATGGTGAGAGAGAACCATGGATCGGCGGCCTCCTGCAGGTCCCCTACTGGGGATCGAGCCCGCAACCCGGGCGTGTGCCCTGACCGGGGAACCGAACCGTGACCTCCTGGTTCCTGGGTCGAGCTCATGATCACGGAGCCACGCGGGCCGGGCAGTTTTCCTTCTGTTTTTTTATTTCTAGTTTCATTCCACTTGTCGAGGTTTCTTCCCCCCAAAGGATATCAAGAACAAAAAAGCGAACACGGCCGTGCTGTCACCTTACCATGAAGCCCGGCTTTCTGGTGGAAAATGCTGCCTTTTCTCTGACGTGCCTGTGGAGAAATGGAGATTTTTATTTTTTTATTTTTTTTTTTGGTGTGAATAATGGATGTGTTACTTCTGCGTGTGCGTCCTGAATGGATGCCCAGGCCCTCCGCCGCCGACCATTCATTATTCATGCCCACCGCGGCTGTGGGGCGCCGTGCCCTCATTCCGGAGTCCCGGGGTGACGTCCCGGGGCCGGGCCCGCGGGCTGGGGAGCGGGCGGCGGGGAGGGCTTGTCTCTCGGCCCCCCTCCCCACACCTCCCACCTCGGAACCGGCTCCGAAGGGAAACGGCGTCGTGTGGACAGGAGGCGAGCGGCTCTTCTTCTGACTCTCCATTTGCTTTCTGCCGTCCGCCATGCAGCGCCCCCCCCCCCCCCCCCCCGGGCTTCTGATGAACGCGGGGGCGAGGGCGCTTTGCTTCCTGAGGCAGGTTCGCGCTGAGTTCTCTGACTCTTTGACCTGCGACAGCTCGGCTGCCCGCGGCGGGCTGCCTGCTCCCGTGAGCGTGGGCGTCAGGGCACGTGGGTTCCTGGGTTCATCTGACGGCACACGGCGACCCGACTCTACCTTCCCGCCAGACCCACGCCCTCCGCCGTTTCAGAAGGTCTCACAAAATCACACAGAGCTTGTTTTTTTTTTTTTTTTTAATACTTTTTTATTGATTTCAGAGAGGAAGGGAGGAGAGAGAGAGAGACATCCATGAGGAGAGAGAATCATGGACCGGCTGCCTCCTGCACGCCCCCTACTGGGGATCGAGCCCGCAACCCGGGCGCGTGACCTTGACCGGAATCGGACCCAGGACCTCCTGCTTCATCGGTTAATGCTCAGCCCCTGAGCCACGCCGGCCGGGCCGGATGTTTTAAATGACTGGAGCTCCTTGCATGTTAAGCATTTGTTGGCAGAAATCAAGATTTCCTTATTCATGAGCCCGAGAAATTAGCACGCGCCCCATCCTTCCCGCTGCGTGAGGGCCTCCCTGTCATTAAATCATCTGCTATTTACCTCCTCCCCATCCCCCCCCAGGACAGCCCGTGTCACATCCCAGAGCTGTGCCCGCGGCTGACAGAACTCCGGCTCCTCCCGGTTCCTCCCTAGGGCAGTGCTCACGGGGGGGACGGGCGTGGCTGGCACCCCGAATGGCCCGAGATGCCAGTGCATAGGAGGCACCAGTGAATTGAACGACGCCTGTCGCAACCCGTAGGGCCCCCATTAAAGTAACGAAAAGAGGTCTCGCTTAACAGCACACGGTGGAATACGGAGAGAACCGAGTTGATCCCAAAGAAGGGGCAGAGGACAGACGGAAGGAACAGACCAAACGGCGAGACGGCAGGCAGACGGGAAGAGGCCGGTCGTGCCCTCCTGTGTGAGCGGGCCACGTACGCACCCAGCAGTGGCCGTGTCTGCCTCTCGTGGTCCTGAGACCGGGCCCTGGGGTCCTGCGGAGACTGTGACCTCCACGCCGTGGGCAGGCCGTCGGTCGGACCCGGTTTTTCTCGGGGGAGCGCTTCCTCCACGAGCGTGTAAAACGGGAAAGCCGATGTAAATACGTCCCAATTATCGTCCCATTATTGACTCGTCCTCCAAATAGATCCCGAAGTCGCTCCGCTCGGGCGGTTTTTCAAAAGGAAAAGATGTAATTGCCACTTTCAGAGTCTCCCTCCTCCAGATTGGGCTTGTGGCTCCGGCTCCAGACGGGCTCAGGCCGTCCCTCAGGGCGGGAGGGGGGCAGCCGGGAGCTGGGGAGGCTGCGGGGGGGGGGGGGGGGCGGGGGGAAGGGAAGGGAAGGACACGCGTCTGGGAATGCCGGTCCTGGGGTGTACCACCTGGCAATGGGCTTGGCGTCGGACCCCGATCATCCAACGCTTTCCCTAAAAACAGAGCCCAGCCTGGCCGGCGCGGCTCCGTGGCTGAGCGTCGACCTAGGAACCAGGAGGTCACGGTTCCATTCCCGGTCGGGGCAGGTGCCCGGGTTGCTGGCTCGATCCCCAGTGTGGGGCGTGCAGGAGGCGGCCGATCCACGGTTCTCTCTCATCGTGGATGTCTCTCTCTCTCTCCCGCTCTCTTCCCCGCCGAAGTCAATAGAAATGTATTTAAATAAATAAGTGGAAGTCGACCGGCATCTGCGGGCTCCCAGGTCGACGTGCCGGGCGTGGCGTGGCGTGCTGGTTCTCGTGGCATTTTAACTGCCGACTGTCGCGGAATGCTCTGGGGGGACCCTCCGCCCTCGTCGTGGGTGTAGAGGGATGCTGTACGAAGCTAGGGTCCCCCCCCCCACCCCCCTGTAGCTGTTCCCCAGGGAATCCCCTGCCTGCCAGCGGCGCTGGGACGATAACCACTCGCCAGTGCCCGTTTGCGGCTGCGCCTCTGGGTACCAGTTCCAGGCCACTGGACCGGATGGTGTGGCTTTAGGAGGCAGGGGGAGGGGAGGGAGGGGGAGGGAGAGCCCGGGAGGGAGGGAGGGGCACAGGGGGGGAAGCTAGCCCCGAGATTCTGAACGGCACTGCTGGCTCCACAAGCTCTGAGACTCGATCTCATCTGTTGGTTGGTTTGTTTTGCTGATTCTCACCTGAGGATATTCTTCCATCGATCTTTAGAGAGTGGAAGGGCGGGGGAGAGACAGAGAGAGGCACACACATCGCTGTGAGGGACCCCGGATCAAGCCTGCAGCCGAGATATGTGGCCGGGACCAGAATCGGACCCAGGACCCTTCAGTCTGCAGGCCGACGCTCTGTCCACTGAGCACACTGGCCAGGGCCACGGCTTGATCTTCCATCGGTAGCTCATTGTGAGAATGTCGGTGAGCCCCGGCCAGTGTCTCTGAGTGGTTGGAGCGTCAGCCCGCACACCAGAGGGTGCAGGTGGGGTTCCGGACAAGGGCACCTACCCCTGGCCTGGTAGCGGGTGGGCAAGGCAACTCGTCGATGTGTCTCTCTCACATCGATGTTTCTCTCTCTCTCTCTCCCCCTCCCTCTCTCCTTCTCTCCCCCTTCCTCTCCCTCTCTCTCTCTCCCCCTCCCCCTTCCTCTCTCCTTCTCTCTCTCTCCCTCTCCCTCTCTCTCTCTCCCCCTCCCCCTTCCTCTCTCCTTCTCTCTCTCTCCCTCTCTCTCTCTCTCTCTCCCCCTCCCCCTTCCTCTCTCCTTCTCTCTCCCAGCCTCTCTCTCCTGCACTTTATGGCGTTTCATTCTGAACTCATTGGTCCTTGCACACTCCCCGTGAGGAGTGTGGGGTCACCCTCTCTGGTTCTCGGGGTCTCCTCCCGTCTTTGTGAAGGAGACTCCCTTGGAGCCGGCTTCAGTGCCTGTCGGGGGGCCTGTGAGCTCAGCTCTCCCCCAAGCCCTGGGTCCTTCACGTGGCAGAGCTCTGCCCCACCGGGTGGGAAATGGCGCTCAGCAAACGCCATGCCCCCACACCCAGGGCTGGGCACTGCCGGGCGGCCCTCACCGCTCCCCCAACCTCCAGCCTTCCGCGCCAGGAGGGAGCAGTGTTCCGAGAAAGCGGTCAGGACCGAGCCCTCGCCCACACCCCCCCTCCGGGTCCCCTCGTCCATCCTGCCCGGGGCCCCCTCGTCCGTCCTGCCCCTCACCGTGCAGCCCCGTTTTGTGCTGAGAATAATTCCGTGGTTGCTTTCAGGATTTCTAGTTCACCCCTGGCTGCTGGGGACAATGAGCGAAAGGGGCCATTGTCCCTCCCCCCAGCCTCCCACAGAGCCCGCCTTCAGAGGGGCCCGGCCTCACACGCAAATCGGCCCCAGGGAGGCCGAGTGCCACAAAGGCGGGGAGCACAAAGCGGCATTGGGGACACCTGCTCCGTGGTGGGAAGAGGGAACAAGCGAAAAACACGTCCTGCAGCTCAGAGCTGAAGGCTCCGTGAAAGCAAACCTGCTCCTTTTATTTTAGATTTCAGAGAGGAAGGGAGAGGGAGAGAGAGAGGAACACCCATGATGCGAGGGGACCGTGACCCGGCTGCCTCCTGCACGCCCGCCCTGGGCAGCCAGCCCGCAGCTGGGAACCGAACAGGGACCTCCCGGTTCACGCGTCGTCCTCGGCCGCGGAGCCACGCCGGCCGGCCGGGCTGTGATGTTTCCACGCGTGACGTGGACAGCACGTACACGGGAGCCCGAGAGACGGGGCTGCCGGCCCCCGGGTGCCCCCAGCGTGGCTGTGCGGGGGCCGGGCGGGCGCGGGGTCAGCGGTCTAATGCACGGGGTGGGCGCGTGACCCAGATGAGCCGCCGCTGGTTCGGGCAGCTGACGGGCAGCCAGCGCTTTGCGGACACCGACAGAGTCACCCCCCGCTCACCCGGGCGTGGGCGCGGGCGCGGGGTGACGTCAAGCTCCATGGAGCAAACACAAGGAAACGGGACTTCTGCCTCCTGGTTCGTGTCTGCTTTTCAAGGAAGAATGACCGGTGATTCCCCTGCGGGAGAAGGGCCTTCGGTGGCCCACGGTTTCCTTCCACCCCGGTTCCTGCTTCGTGAGAGATTGCTCCACGGATGACAGTTTTCCTCCCCACGTTATTTTCCTGCCGATAAGGCGCCGGAAGCCATCGGCCGGGGTTTTAAACGGACGACACACGGGCTTCGTTTCCTTCTCATAAGAATCTATCATGTTGTCATGTTGCTGGTGGATAAGATATTTTAAAAAAATGTTATCTCCCTCTTCCAGGAGCTAGGAGGACTGGGAAGGATAGGTCCAGGGACACGGGAGTGTGGGACAGACGTGGGACAGACGGGCGGATCTCAGAAGGAAGAGGGAGAGGGATATTAACCGGGGACTTCTATGTACATATGAATAGCCAGGGACCCACACAGTGTGGTGAGGGCCCGGGTGGGGGGATGGGGCGAGGTGGAGGGGGTCCATGGAGAAAATAAGGGGGTCATCATAATACTTTTAACAATAAAGATAAATTAAAAAAAAAAAAAAAGCAAAACGTTAGGCCCGGCCAGCGTGGCTCAGTCGTTGAGCGTCGACCTATGAACTAAAAGGTCACGGGTTCGATTCCCGGTCAGAGCACGTGCCCCAGTTGTGGGCTCGATGCCCGGTGGGGGGCGTGCAGGAGGCAGCCGACCCATGATTCTCTCTCATCATGGATGTTTCTCTCTCTCTCCCCCTCTTCCTTCCTTTCTCTCTAAAATCAATGAAAACATATTTTTTAAAAAAAACAAACAAAATGAAGGCAGAGTGACTCAGTGGATGCTAATTTCTTGGGTTCAACGTGTCCAGAAAATGAATCTTTTGTAAAAAAGCGATGTTATTTTCAGGGTGGCCTCTCGGGGAGCCACGTCGGGAGGTGGGGGGCCACAGGGAGTCCCACCCGCAGGCACACAGACTGTGGGGCGGAGTTGGGGTCACCCCTACGCCATCGTTGACGGACGTTTCACTCCCAGCCGCCCCGGCGGGTGGCGTTGGGCCTCCGCCGCCGTGTCCCGTCTGGCAGGGTGTCTGTGTGGCCCTGCGTGGGTCACGCCTCCCGGGCGGTGGACAAAGGCTCCCGGCTCCGTGCGGTGTGGGGTCGGCCCGCGCCCCGACCCGCCTGTCCGGGTGGCAGGGGCAGACGCGGACGAGGCTGGTTCCCGTCTTCCTCGCCGAGGCACGCGGTGCCCTCCGCGCGGCGCGACGGCCCCCACTCGGGTCCCAGGGCTGTGGCCCGTTCAGTCCGAGGGCGGCTGGCGCTGGCATGGCGCTCTCTCATCGTGGATGCTTCTGCCGCTCTCTCCCCGCTTCCTTCCTCTCTGAAATCAGTGAAAATACGTTTAAGAAAGAAAAGCACATTCCTCACTTTCTCAGGTGCTGTGCGCTGTTTTGAAACTCGTCCGAGATACTCTTTCTGCCCTTGATTAGCCTGTATAATAAGGAGCTAAGATGCTCAGTCAGTGGTCGGCAAACTCATGAGTCCACAGAGCCAATATCAACAGGACAACGATTGAAATTTCTTTTGAGAGCCAAACTTTTTAAACGTAAACTTCTTCTAACGCCACTTCTTCAGAATAGACTCGCCCAGGCCGTGGTATTTTGTGGAAGAGCCACACTCAAGGGGCCAAAGAGCCGCATGTGGCTCGCGAGCCGCGGTTTGCCGACCACGGTGCTAAGTAGACCGAACAGCAGAATGACCATCCGGACGACCACGAAGCCGGGGCCGCGAGGGCCGAGCCCCTTGCACGGATTTCGTGCATCGGGCCTCCAGTTCATTTATGAAAACCCCTTGGAGGCTGAGGGCTGAGCCCGTGTGCAGGCTAGAATTCGGCACTGTGGGCCCCGCCTGGGAAACGGGCCCCATCCGCCTGCAGGGACGTTGGAGGCCCCGTGCCAAGTGTTCACAAGAGCTTCTGAGAAGTAACTCGGGCCGAGGAGCTGTGATCCGTGACGATCACGCCACGGATCCCATCAGCTCTCTGCTTGGCCTTCAGGCCGCGGACAGACCCCAGAGCACATTCTGCCGGCCGGCGTGGCCCGGGGGTGGAGCGTCAACCTGTGAACCAGGAGGTCACGGTCCGATTCCCGGTCAAGGGCACAGGCCCGGGTTGCGGGCTGGATCCCCAGTGCGGGGCGTGCGGGAGGCGGCCGGTCCACGATGCTCTCTCATCATGGATGTTTCCTCTCTCTCTCTCTCTCTCTCTCTCTCCTCTCTCTCTCTCCCTTCCTCTCTGCAATCAATGAAAAAAAATATATATTGTTTTAAAAAAGCAAAGCCAGTGGTTAATTTTCTAAGGCGCCCTGGCATTTGGAGAGCACCGGGCTGCCATGTGGGGGCACAGTTCGGGGGCCTGGAGTCTCCCCGTGCAAGCAGCCTCCTAGGAGTTAGAGGTGACCAGTGACGGATGTCACTTGTAGAAAGAGGGGTGCCCAGCCCTGACGGTGCTGTTCCCCCTCTGAGGCCGGGAGAGGAGGTTGGAGAGAGAGAGAGAGAGAGCGCGCCCTCTTTTTTACGGCTGCATAGTATTCCGTGGGGTAAACGCAGCACAGCGTTTGAAACATCTGTATGTATTTTCGTGCTTTCACAGGGAGGAAGGGAGAGGGATAGAGAGTCAGAAACATCAGTGAGAGAGAAACATCGATCAGCTGCCTCCTGCACGCCCCCCACTGGGGATCAGGCCCACAACCGAGGTCCATGCCCTTGACCAGAATCGAACCCGGGACCCTCAGTCCGCAGGCCGACGC